>NC_077227.1:575441055-575535972 GCF_027887165.1 Monodelphis domestica | reverse complement strand
GGAAGATTGGAGTTGAAATATAGTCTCAGGCACTTAGTAATGTGACTTTAGATGAATCACCTTTGCTTTTGCCTCAGTTTTCTCAGCTGTAAAATAAGGATAATAATGTCACCTAACTCCCAAGGTAGTTATGTCCATTGTTTAATTTATTTGTGGTTGAGACTTGAATAAATTTAATTGGTGCTTTTATTAGGTGGTTGCCAGGGATTTAATTTCTGAATCCCAAAATGAATTACTAAAGTAAATGGAATTTATGATAGTTTTATTTACAATAAAGGGAAGATATTAAGGAATGAGAGAAAGAGAGAGGAAACTCTGGCTTCCTCTAAGCCAGGTAGAAATACTAAGACCCTAATCAGGGAAAAGAGGCTCAAGACAATGGACCTTTCTTGTAGGTTGAGACCTCTGAGAAAGGCAGGGTCACTAAGTCAGCCTTTCACTCACCAACAGTGACCGTCTAAATGGATAGAAGTCTGGGTGTCTGTCTTCCAGTAGTTCCTCAAGTGTCTGTCTTCTAGTCTCTCCTCCCAGTCAGAACTCTTCTATCTCCTCCAATTGAATATCTCTTCTTCTGCCCTCTGGTTCTCTTTTAAAATCTTTTTCTCTTGTGTCACCTCCCCTAAATTTCATATCTACCAATCACAGCAGATGCTTTTCTCCAGGACTGCCCACTCTTTAGTTCACTGCTTCTTTGCTTAGATTATACCTTTTGGGTTACTTAACACCTTTTTTGATTAGTTCACCTTTTGTAGTTATTTAACACCTTTTTGTAGTTAAAATGGGTAGATCTACTTAACATACTGAGTCATCACCTTTTGGGGATTAAAATCTAAAAACAGAGTGTGGATTACAATTCAATCTTCCCCAAAAAGGAAGAGCTAAGTACCTTTATTGTTACAATCAGGGGATTACAATTTAATCTTCACAATAAAGGAAGAGCTAAGTATCTTCATTGTTACAATCAGGAGATGGCTAAATCCAATCTTTACACTATCCAAGATATATTAAGTTTATAGATTGGTCATCCAAGGACATATCATAGTCCAAAAAACAGGTATTTTTCATTCCCTTGTTTCATCTTATACGCATGGCTTAATTCTCCTGCCTGATTATATATCTTATTCAGGAAATTGTTTTTTTTTTCATTTGTAAATGAAATTTGTAAATGTATCTTCTAAGATTGTTGTATCTACTCAAGATATAAAAGGTGTATAGAATGGTCATACATTCTGATCTGAGTTCAAATCTAGACTCAGACACTTACTAACTATGTGACCCAAAGCCAATCATCTTTGCCTTTGCCTGAGTTTACTCATTTATAAAATAAGAATAATAATAGCACATATGTCCCAGGATATTTATGTCTATCCAAGATATATAAGGTTTATAGAGTGGTTGTCCAAGAATATATCATAGTGTAGAAAAAAAATGTATTCTTTGTTTCCGTATTTAATCCTGTATATAGGACTGAACTCTTCTAAGTAATCATGTATCTCTTT
The DNA here is from genome assembly GCF_027887165.1 of Monodelphis domestica. NCBI lineage: Eukaryota > Metazoa > Chordata > Mammalia > Didelphimorphia > Didelphidae > Monodelphis > Monodelphis domestica. Next base: position 575,534,473 of record NC_077227.1, on the reverse strand, counting down.
CAGGGAACTCTACAATATTCTGGGACATGATGCAAATGACATAATGTCATCTGCAAACAGCAGCCTCCATAGAACCTCATACTCAATAGGGAATCTATCTTCAGCGTGAGCTTTGTTCTGGATCTCCTCCATGATAGTGGCAAACATCTTCAATGAACATAGATTTTGGTGCTTTAATGGATTGTTTGAGTTTCTCTAAGGTTTACTAGACAAAGTTCTCTTTATTGTTATGCCCTATCCCATTATTTCTTCGTATTTCATCTGCATCTATTTTGCATACAATTACCTGTTTTCATGTTGTTTATCCCAAGCTCCTTAAAGATAAGAACTATTTTGGTTTTGTATCCCCAGGACTTAGCACACAGTCTGACACATACAGCTCTATGTACTTAATAAATATTGAACTGACTCAAATTGAATTTCTCAAGAAACTTTATATAATTTTTACATATTCATTAGAGATACCTTGTTGGAAAAGAGCCTTTAAGGCATTTATGTTCTACCAAATCAATTATTTTTATAGTCAACAAAAAAAAAATAAGCACAATGGGATTTTATATTCTTTACAGCTTTTTGCAAGTTAATTTGTAATGGTAAAGAATTAGCCTACTGAGCAGTTTCATGTGTAAAAGCTTTTCTGCTCCCTTCTAAGCCTTGAATTCCATTAAGGATGCCTTCCATAAAGGCATGAGTTATTATCATAAAAATTCTATTTTGATGTTAAGGTAGGTGTTTGAGACAATAATGATTGATATTCTCTTAGTCACCTTTTTTTGATAATAGTAAGGCCTAAGATTTTAACTATCTCCTCCTTCTGACACTTTAAGAATACTTCTCTTAACTCCCTCAAAATTATGTCATCTCCAACCCAAACCTCTATACGGATTTGGACAAGGCTTATTGCTTTTATCTTTGTTTTCCTCAGAGCTATTTCTGCTTCTACCTTTCTGGTCTTCCTGTACCTTACATTCCTCCATACACTTAACATTCCAGCAAACACTACCTGCCTTTGCAGTTCCTCAAACACAAGCCAATTCAACACTGCCACTCCCATTTCTATGCCATTACACTAGCTGTCTCCACCTCAGCCTCTGAGTTTCCCTGACTTCCTTCAAGACTCCATTCAAATCCCACCCATCACAAGAGACTCTTCCTAGTCTCCTCAGCTACAAATGTCTTTCCCCTCCCCCTTCTCAGAGTGTCTTTCATCTAATACATATACATATATCTTATATTTAACCAGCTATAGTTATTTTGTCTCTACCATTAGAATATAAGTTACTTAAGGGTAAAGACTATATTTTTGACTTTATAATCTCATTGCTAGGCACAGTCTCTGGTACATAGTAGGTGCTTAATTAATGCTTAATGGCTTAGCAATAATATAAATAGCATTTATGAGATGTTCAAAAGTTTGTGAAGTGAAATCTTACAAACTTAATTCATTTGATCCTCACAACTACTTTGAGAGGTAGGTGCTCTTACTATTTCCATATTACAAATGTGAAAACTGAGGCATATAAAGACTATGTAATTTGCTCAGGATCACAAAACTAGTAAGTGTCTTGGGACAGCATTTGAATTTAGATTATTCTTGACCCCAAGACCCCACAGGCTATCCATTATACAACATAGATACCTAAAGAATTACTTCCTCAAGAATCATTTCCAGGACTGTGATATTAGCATATAGATTTCTTGGCTCTACTATCTTTGGCATTAAAAAAAGATTTTTCTATAAAAATACTTACAAATCTTTTCCATTTTTTTATTTTTTTATTGTCCTCCACGTTTTGTCCTTAAGTATGCTTGGGGGTGATTTCTCTTCTTTTACATCCCTTGCCAAACTTTCTTTCACTTTGCTTTTTTTCCCCCTTCCACTGCTTCTATTTTATATGGCAGCACTGCTCATAATCTTCCACCATTCCCAACAATTAACACATGAATTTGAATTCTAAACCAGTGTTGCTTTGGCAGGGAGATCAAGTATTGTTGACTGAGGCAGAATTTTAGGTTCTTTCTGTCTCTTCTTTAGGTTCTACCAAATCTTTTGTTACATAAGAGCCCTCAGGTTTTCCTTGGGTGTTTTATAATATAAATCTCAGTCAGGTAGGTAGAGAAAAACTCAGGCACTTTTTTAAGGTATTTTTCTTGAACTTCTTTTCTTGTCACTACTCAGAGATTACCAGTCTCAACTCTTATCCTACTGATGGTCCAGAGATTCTTTTAACTGCTACCATATTCCCATATCAGGAATGTGATTCCCTTTCAAGCCATAGAGGGATGATTTAGTATACCTGGAAAGGACCTAGATAGAGCTGGGGTGAAGAAATTTCAACCTCAATTTCCAGTTGTTATGAAGACTAATAGAAAGATTGAAGAAAACCCAAATGGGACTGATAGACTTGTTATCCATGGCCCTATTTTCTTCTTGTTATTATTGTTGTTCAGTTGTTCCAGACATATCTAACTTTTTGTAACCCCATGTGGAATTGTCTTGTCAAAAAGAATGAAGCGGCTTATCATTACCTTCTCCAGCTTGTTTTATAGATGAGGAAACTGAAGCACACAGAGTTGAGTGACTTGTCCAAAGACACACAGCCTAATATATCTCTGAGGATAGATTTGATCTCAGGAAGATGAGTCTGACTTCATGCTCCTACTCTATCCATTCTGTTGCCTAGCCTATTTCCTTCTAGCAGGTACAATTTTAGTACTCCCTATGTAAATATTAAATATGAAACTACTCAGGTTTATGGAACAACAGGGACAAAGAAGAATTTAAAATGGGGCAACATACATATATATAAATTGTCCCATTAAAATATCATAGATTATATATTTATATTATTTATATACAATCAGAGATTATGTATAAATATATATTAAATCTGGCAAGCCCAGTTGGCTCCTATGACCTGGTCAGATCTGAAGACCACAGATTCAGAATCATAGGATTTTCTAATTTTGCAACCTGAGGAAACTTTAGCCATCATCTAGTATCCTTTGCGCCTGTCCTTTTCTGTCTTTTATGGTTCAGCAACTGGGTTCTCAGCTCTAGAAAATTGGGGAGGGACTCAAACAGTCCCTCACTGGAAAAAAAAAAGAAGAGAATCTACTAAAGGACAAATAATAAAAATGCCTTTCACCCAAACACACACACACACACACATACACTTCCCATTCGTCCTCCCCCCTTTCACCCCCACCCCTTTCCTCCACACTTTGCTTCATTTGGGAAGAAAAGCTATTTTTAAAAGCAGCAAACCCCTTTCTGTCAGAGAACTTGGCAGGATTGATAAATAAGGGGAGCCATCTTAATGGGGGTGCTGTCAGCAGACTCCTTCCTTTAAACAAATAAATGTGAGAAATGAGAACATTCAAGAGCCCCCTGTGTTCCGCGGGAGGGAAAACAGAGAAAAGATTCATTTCCACAGCCATATCTGACTGGACTGAACCCAAATGAAGCTCCCCTCATTATCAGGCAGGCTCGTTAGCATATCAGGCCTGGCTGGGTCATTTCCATGCTCTGTTAGGAGAATGATTTTTAACAGGCCTCCGGGGCTTTTCCCTCAGGCTTCTCAAGCCTGAGAAGGCTTCAGCGCCTATTTCTCCATCTCCCCATTCCCCTATCTGTTGGCTGAGAAGCTCCAGGTGCTCGGCGGCTTTGTACACCTGCCTGGTTATAGCTGATTTGCTGGGTTTAAGCAAGAATCAAACTGCTCCCGTTTATCTCCATTCAGACAAGGCAATTCATCAAAGTCCAAAATGCCCATCGGTGAAAAGGCTTTGGGTATGTGGAAGGATTGAGTGAGGAACAAGAGACTGGGATGTCAGATGAGCCTTTGAAGAAAGCCAGTTTGATCAATCAACTGTGAGACTATTATATGTGCCCTTCACAACCTTTCAACAAAATGAGGACACACACCGCTTGCCTTACTCAGATTTCTTTTTCATACTCTCTACCAGGATCATGTATCTCATCCAGGTGGCAAGCTGGATTCTGACTCCATTCAACAATAAAGAAGCCTGGGGAAATGTTGGGGCTTCCCTCCACCACTACCCCCCACCTCCAACCTACCTTCTACTGTAATCTGTCTTATTCTGTTTATTTCTCCACATTGCCAAAAGTAACAATGTGTAGTTCTGGAAAGAACATTGAATTGAGTTACCATCCCTGGTGTACCATTTGCTAAATGGTTGATCTTGGCCAAGTCATTGCCCTCTCTGTGCCTCGGTTTCCTCATATGTAAAATGAGATATTTGGACCACATGACATCTGACATGTTTTCTCTAATCTCTAAACTCTACAGGTCCATGAACCTTTGAATGAATATTAAAAATTCCTACCTAAGTTGAAGAGAACTATAAATGACCCTTTTTATGTTCAGTCATTTTTCAGTTGTGTGACTATTTACAACCCCAGTTGGGATTTTTTTGACAAAGATACTGAAGCAATTTTCCATTTTCTTCTCCAGTTCATCAAGCAAACTGAGGCAAACAGGGTTAAGTGACTTGCCTTAGGTCACACAGTTAAACAGATGTCTGGGGACAGATTATTAACTTGGGTCATTCTGACTTCAAGCCCAATAATCTAACCATTTAACCCACTAGCTTTTCCCTAAATGACCTCAGGAACAGGAAATAAGAAGGCAAAATGGTACATGGAAATAAACACAAGATTTGGAGACATAAAGTCAAAATTTGAACCCTAGCTCTATAGCTTACCACCAGTAAGACTTAACGCAAGTTCGGCCTGAGCGCCTCAGTTTCCCTATCTAAAATTAAAAGTTTGGACTAAAGAGACTCTAAGGTCCATTTCAATTCTAAATTTGTGATTCCCCAAGAAGAGAATTAACCCATAAACAGAGCACAAGGCAAAAATATGTGTCCAGATAACACAAAGGGCAGCATTAGATATATGGAACAAGGTAAAAAGAAAATGTAAGAGCAAAAGATAAGAGATAATTTTCAAAATTGCATGCAGGTAAGAACCACAGGAAAGTATCCATCCCTAATGTCAAGTGGAAGACTTAGGCAAAGACAAGTGTGATAATTCCAGAAGGGGATTGTATTCTCAATGCATTAGAGAGAGAACCTGCACTGTGATGAGATCATGAATCAATCAATAAATCTATTATGAAACATTTATTAAACATTTACTATGTTCCAGACATGCACTGAGGAATATAAAAAACCAGAAATAGTCTCTACCCTCAGGAAATTCATACTCTAGTGAGACAGACAACATAGTCATGATGGGTACATACAAGATACATACAGAGTAAATGGAAAGTATTCTTAGAAGAGCAGACTTTTTGAAGTCTTTAAGTACCTCAGAACCAAAATAGTCACACCTACAGAGACTATGACTCAGTTATGATTGGGAGTATGCTTTAAAGGAAAGCATTGCTAGATTTTCTTTCTTCCCTGTAAGGTCTTTATGAGGATCCATTATGCGTTGCAACATCAGGGAATTTAACTTATGACTCATAAATTTAGAATTGGAATTTGATTGGTTTGGAAGCCTACCATAAGGATCATCCAACCCAATTTCTCTCATTTTATAGATAGCACATATTTACTTTGAAATTGGTTGAATTTTGCATCATGTAGATTCATCTTTATAGAATGCCAGCCTGTGGGCTTCTATCGAATTGCCAATGTGGCTCACCTCACGGTCCAGATGCATTTCAACTTTCCTGGATGGACTAAACAAGACCATCAATACAGGTATTTTGGACAATGACCTGGGCCCAGATTTTTTCTTTTTTTTTTTTAATAATATTTTATTTGATCATTTCCAAGCATTATTCATTAAAGACAAAGATCATTTTCTTTTCCTCCCCCCCACCCCCCATAGCTGACGCGTGATTCCACTGGGTATCACATGTGTTCTTGATTCGAACCCATTGTCATGTTGTTAGTATTTGCATTAGAGTGTTCGTTTAGAGTCTCTCCTCTGTCATGTCCCCTCAACTGCTGTAGTCAGGCAGTTGCTTTTTCTCAGTGTTTCTACTCCCACAGTTTGTCCTCTGCTTATGAATAGTGTTTTTTCTCCTAGATCCCTGCAGATTGTTCAGGGACATTACACCGCCACTAATGGAGAAGTCCATTATGTTCGATTATACCACAGTGTATTAGTCTCTGTGTACAATGTTCTCGTGGTTCTGCTCCTCTCGCTCTGCATCACTTCATGGAGGTCGTTCCAGTCTCCATGGAATTCCTCCACTTCATTATTCCTTTTTGCACAATACTATTCCATCACCAACATATACCACAATTTGCTCAGCCATTCCCCAATTGAAGGGCATCTCCTTGTTTTACAATTTTTGGCCACCACAAAGAGCGCAGCTATGAATATTTTTGTACAAGTCTTTTTATCCATTATCTCTTTGGGGTACAAACACAGCAGTGCTATGGCTGGATAAAAGGGTAGACATTCTTTTATCGCCCTTTGGGCATAGTTCCAAATTGCCGTCCAGAATGATTGGATCAGTTCACAACTCCAGCAGCAATGAATTAATGTCCCTACTTTGCCACATCCCCTCCAGCATTCATTACTTTCCTTTGCTATCATGTTAGCCAATCTGCTAGGTGTGAGGTGATACCTCAGAGTTGTTTTGATTTGCATCTCTCTGATTATAAGAGATTTAGAACACTTCTTCATGTGCTTATTAATAGTTTTTATTTCTTTATCTGAAAACTGCCTATCCATGTACCTTGCCCATTTATCAATTGGAGAATGGCTTGGATTTTTGTACAATAGATTTAGCTCTTTATAAATTTGAGTAATTAAACCTTTGTCAGAGGTTTTTATGAAGACTTTTCCCCAATTTGTTGTTTCCCTTCTGATGTTAGTTACATTGGTTTTGTTTGTTCAAAAGCTTTTTAATTTGATGTAGTCAAAATTATTTATTTTACATTTTGTGACTCTTTCTAAGTCTCGCTTGGTTTTAAAGTCTTTCCCCTCCCAAAGGTCTGACATGTATACTATTCTGTGTTTACCCAATTTACTTATGGTTTCCTTCTTTATGTTTAAGTCATTCACCCATTTTGAATTTATCTTGGTGTAGGGTGTGAGGTGTTGATCAATTCCTAATCTCTCCCACACTGTCTTCCAATTTTCCCAGCAGTTTTTATCGAATAATGGATTTTTGTCCCAAAAGCTGGGATCTTTGGGATTATCGTATACTGTCTTGCTGAGGTCGCTTGCCCCCAGTCTATTCCACTGATCCTCCTTTCTGTCTCTTATCCAGTACCAAATTGTTTTGATGACCGCTGCTTTGTAATATAGTTTAAGGTCTGGGACTGCAAGGCCCCCTTCCTTTGTATTTTTTTTTTTCATTATTTCCCTGGATATCCTTGATTTTTGTTATTCCAAATGAACTTTGTTATGGTTTTTTCTAAATCAGTAAAGAAATATTTTGGGAGTTCAATGGGTATGGCACTAAATAGATAAATAAGGTTTGGTAGGATGGTCATTTTTATTATATTGGCTCGTCCTATCCATGAGCAGTTAATGTTTTTCCAATTGCTCAAGTCTAGTTTTAGTTGTGTGGAGAGTGTTTTGTAGTTGTCTTCATATAGTTCCTGTTTTTGTCTCTGGAGATAGATTCCTAGGTATTTTATCTTGTCTAAGGTGATTTTGAATGGGATTTCTCTTTCTAGTTTTTGCTGCTGAGCTGTGTTGGAGAAATATAGAAATGCTGATGACTTATGAGTGTTTATTTTGTATCCTGCAACTTTGCTAAAGTTGTTGATTATTTCAATTAGCTTTTTGGTTGAATCTCTAGGATTCTTTAAGTAGACCATCATGTCATCTGCAAAAAGTGATAACTTGGTCTCCTCCTTGCCTATTTTGATGCCTTCAATTTCTTTTTCTATTCTAATTGCTACTGCTAGTGTTTCTAGTACTATGTCAAATAGTAGAGGTGATAATGGGCATTCTGGTTTCATTCCAGATCTTATTGGGAATGCATCTAGTTTATCCCCCTTGCAGATGATATTAGCTGATGGTTTTAGATATATACTGTTTATTATTTTTAGGAACACCCCTTCTATTCCTATGCTTTCTAGTGTTTTTAATAGGAATGGGTGTTGTATTTTATCAAAGGCTTTTTCTGCGTCTATTGAGATAATCATGTGGTTCTTGTTGGTGTGCTTGTTGATGTGGTCAATTATGTGGATGGTTTTCCTAATATTGAACCAGCCCTGCATCCCTGGTATAAATCCTACTTGATCATGGTGGATTACCCTTCTGATCACTTGCTGGAGTCTTTTTGCTAGTATCCTATTTAAGATTTTTGCATCTATATTCATTAGGGAGATTGGTCTATAGTTTTCTTTCTTGGTTTTTGACCTGCCTGGTTTTGGAATCAGTACCATGTTTGTGTCATAAAAGGAGTTTGGTAGAACTCCCTCTTTGCTTATTATGTCAAATAGTTTGTATAGTATTGGGATTAACTGTTCTCTGAATGTTTGATAGAATTCACTGATAAATCCATCGGGCCCTGGGGATTTGTTCTTAGGAAGTTCTTTGATGGCCTGTTGGATTTCATTTTCTGATATGGGATTATTTAAGAATTCTATTTCTTCTTCTGTTAGTCTAGGCAGTTTGTATTTTTGTATATATTCATTGATATCACCTAAATTGGTGTATTTATTGCCATATAATTGGGCAAAGTAATTTTTAATGATTGCCTTAATTTCCTCTTCATTGGAGGTGATGTCCCCCTTTTTGTCTTTGATTCTGTTAATTTGCTTTTCTTCTTTCCTTTTTTTAATTAGATTGACCAGTACTTTGTCTATTTTGTTTGTTTTTTCAAAGTACCAGCTTCTTGTCTTATTTATTAAATCAATAGTTCTATCATTTTCGATTTTATTAATTTCTCCCTTAATTTTTCAGATTTCTAGTTTGGTTTTCTGCTGGGGGTTTTTAATTTGATCGCTTTTGAGTTTTTTTATTTGCATTTCCAATTGATTGATCTCTGCTCTCCCTAGTTTGTTAATATATGCACTCAGGGATATGAATTTATCTCTGATTACCTCTTTGGCTGCATCCCAAAAGGTTTGAAAGGATGTCTCGCCATTGTCATTTTCCTCAGTGAAATTATTAATTGTTTCTATGATTTCTTCTCTAACTAAACGATTTTGGAGTATCATATTGTTTAATTTCCAATTAGTTTTTTATTTGGTTTTCCATGTACCATTACTGATCATTATTTTTATTGCCTTGTGATCTGAAAAGGCTGCATTTATTATTTCTGCTTTTCTGCATTAGTGTGCCATGTTTCTGTGACTTAATGTATGGTCAATCTTTGTGAATGTGCCATGTGGTGCTGAGAAGAAGGTGTATTCCTTTTTATCCCTATTTATTTTTTCCATATGTCTATTAATTCTAATTTTTCTAAGATTTCATTCACTTCTTTTACCTCTTTCTTATTTATTTTTTGATTTGATTTATCTAAATTTGATAATGGTTGGTTTAAGTCTCCCACTAATATGGTTTTACTGTCTATTTCTTTCTTCAATTCTCCTAGTTTCTCCATTAGAAATTTGGGTGCTGTATTATTTGGTGCATACATGTTGATTAGTGATATTTCCTCATTATCTAAAGTCCCTTTTAACAAAATATAATTACCTTCACTATCCCTTTTGATCAGGTCTATTTTTGCTTTGGCTTTATCAGATATCATGATTGCCACTCCTGCCTTCTTTCTGTCAGTTGAGGCCCAGAAGGTCTTACTCCATACTTTAATTCTGACCTTCTGGGTGTCTACCCGCCTCATGTTTGTTTCTTGAAGACAACATATGGTAGGGTTTTGGATTCTAATCCATTCTGCTATTTGTGTACGTTTTATGGGTGAGTTCATCCCATTCACGTTCAAAGTTATGACTGTCACTGGTGGACTCCCTGGCATTTTGATATACTTCCCTAATTCTAACCTTTCTTCTTCAGCTCTACCTTTTAGTCCAGTGATTTACTTTAAATCAGTCCCCCTTGTCCCCTCCCTTGATATGTTTCTCTTTCTAATCCCTCCCTTTTTGTTCCCTCCCCCTCCCCCCTCTTCTTCACTCCCTTTTTTGTGTTCCCTCCCCCCTCCCCCCTTGGTTTTCCCTTCTCCCTTCCCTTGTTGGGTAAGATAGAAGTCAAGATCCCAATGGATCTGGATGTTCTTCCCTCTCAGAGTTGATTTCCCTGAGAGTAAGGTTTAAGTAAAAACCCTCTTCCTCTCCTTCTTATAAGAGTTTTCTTCCCCTCCCCTTCCCATGTGAATCTTTGTGTGAGAAAGATTATTCTATTTGGTCTTTCTTTTCCCCCTATTTACACATTACATTTCCCCCACATGTTAGTATACATAGATTGATATAAATGTAGTCCTTATAGAAGAGAGTTTGGGTAAAAGAAAAAGATAACATTTTTCTCCTTTTCCCTTTCCTTCATATTTACCTTTTCAGGTATTCCATGCTCTTTGTTTTTCGATATCGAACTTTCCACAGAGCTCTGGTCTTTTCTTTGCAAAAACTTGGAAATCTTCTATTTTGTTGAATGCCCATACTTTCCCTTGGAAGTATATAGTCAGTTTTGATGGGTAGCTGATTCTTGGTTGAAGACCCAGCTCTCTTGCCTTTCTGAAAATCATGCTCCATGCCTTACAAACATTCAGAGTGGAACTTGCAAGCTCTTGTGTGACCCTGATTGGCATTCCTTTATATCTAAATTGTCTTTTTCTGGCTTCTTGTAGGATTTTTTCTTTTGTTTGAAAGCTTTGGAATTTGGCAATTACATTCCTGGGAGTTGTCTTTTGGGGATTTAGTGTAGAGGGTGTTCTGTGAGCTCTGTCAGTGGCTGTATTGCCCCCTTGTTCTAGAATCTCTGGGCAATTTTCTTTGATTATATCTTGTATTACGATGTTGAGTTTGCTGTTTATTTCTGGCTTTTCTGGAAGTCCAATTATTCTTAAATTATCTCTTCTTCCTCTATTTTCCAAGTCTGTCACGTTGTCAGTGAGACATTTTATGTTCTCTTCTAATTTCTTGATTTTTTGGCTTTGCTTTATTGATTTTTGCTCTTTTACATGATCGTTGTCTTCCAGTTGCCTAATTCTGACCTTTAAAGCCTGGTTTTCCTTTTCAGTTTGGTCAAACTGGTTTTGTAGATGCGTGAATTTCTTTTGCATTATTTCCCACTTTTCCTCCCAGAAGGCTTCCATCTTTTTGATCCTTTCCGATTCAAATTCTTCATGGGTTTGTGGAAAGTTTCCATTTCCTTTGGAAGGTTTTGGAGCATTTGCTTGTGTTTCCTCTTCTATCTCCTCTGTATTTTGTATTTTTGCTCCATAAAATGTGTCCAAAGTCTCCCCCTTCTTCTTGTTTTTCTTGGAATTTTGGGGCTTTTGTGCTTCTGTGGAGTTTGCCATCTCTATCTGAGTGGGGAGGACTAGCTTTTCTTATCTCTGTCTGGTGTTCAGAGGTTTTAGCCCTAGGCAGATTGTCCATTCTATGCAGTTGTTGTTCTGTCTTCTCGGGGAAGCCAGGAATTGTTGGTGTTTCCCTGTTACTGCCCTCCTCAGTTCCCTCCCGATGCTTCTCTGTTGCCTTACTTCCATGCTCTGAGCCTGGCTCAGCCCTTTCCTCAGGGTGTTTTTTTCTGTGCCTTAGCTGACCAGGAGAGCCAGCACTCTGAGGGGGAGGGGCCATGGCTTTCCAGAGCTCCAAGGGCTCCTGATAATATTAAATTTCTCTGGGTTGAACTGAGTATGCTTTGAGGCAGGGATCTTGAGACTCGGATGGAAGGATCCAGCCAGGGGGCTGCGGCTTCCCTGTCTCTTTCTGTTTCCCTGCTGTCTGGGTGCCCCCGCAACTGGGTCAGGTTGTTTTCAGGATGTGGCCTTCAGAATAGCCGGCTCCCAAGGCCCTTTTGCCAGCCCTGAGGGTTACTGTTGTTTCAAAGGACCCTTCTCTCTGAGGGGGGAGGGGCCATGGCTTCCTGGAGCTCTGAGGGCTGGTGATAGGATTAACCTCAGACTGAGTATGCCCTGAGGCAGGGACCTTGGGTGAGACTCAGATGGAAGGATCTGGTCAGGGGGTTACAGGCTCCCCCATCTCTCTCTGTTTCCCTGCTGTCTGGGTACCCCCTCAACTGGGTCAGGTTGTTTTCAGGAAGCAGCCTTCAGGATAGCTGGCCTTAAGGCTCTGAGGTTCCCTCTGCTGCCTCAGACTCAGAGCTGTGGGTTGGGGGGATGGATCCTGGGACCTTCCTTCTGCCTACCCCTTAGGTCCGAGTGATCTCATGTTCTGGCTTTTTGGGGGGGGTGTACCTTTTGATCCAGGTCCAGGTCCAGGAGGAAGATTCCCGGGGTCTATGCTGTTGTTTGTTTTGAATTTCGGTGCCTTAGGAGCATATAGTTTTAGTTTGGTGGGGAAGGGTTTCCCGGAGATCAGAACTTTAGCTTTCTCTAAGCCGCCATCTTGACCAGAAGTCCAACCCTGGGCCCAGATTTGAAGAGGAGATCAGAGTAAATTGTATTTTAGCAACTGTGCATTGATCCAAACTGATTGACTGCACAAAAAGCCCATTTCCTTTACATCGATACTCTCCCAGTAGTGCTAAACAGTTGTAAGCATGGGACACCATGATCTCACAAGTATGATAACTGCAAACAAGTAAAGGGATAATGGAAAGAGTCATTCAAATGTGTAAGTTAGCTACAAGCTCATACATAAGAAGCACAACAAAAGACCTAATATACAATGTATGTGACTGGAAATGGAAGGTTACTGGTCATATAATGAGAATTAAAGACAACATATAGCCAAACAACCTGAATACTATAATGATATCTGTAGACTATAGGGAAGTTGTGCGGAGGTAGATTTCAGTCCGGCATAAGGGAAAAAAACTTCCTGGAAACCAAAACTGTGAAGCTGTTATTCTAGAGACCAGAAACTGGAAAACAGGATGCCCAGCTACTGAGAAATGACTGAATACATAGTTGTAGATGAATATAATGGAATGTCATTAAATAAGAAATAACAAAATTGATAGTTTCAGAGGAAACAGGGAAGATCTCTACAAGTTGATGCAAAGTAGAGTTAGGAGAACATTTTTATACAGAGACAACATAGATTTTTTTAAATGTTAAAGACTTTAAAACTCTTATTAATGCAATACATGGGTCCAGAGCACTGAAGATGAATCACACTATTCACTTCCTATCAGAGTATATAAATGCTCAGACTGAAAATTTAACAAACTACAGGCTTGTTCAAGCTGGCTCCAGTAGAACTCTAGATGGTTGTAAAGAGGATGAATTGAACCAGGGTTAGACATGAAGGAGGGAGACCAGTTAGAAATCCATTTCAATAGTTGATAAAAGATAAGAGTAGACTTCTTCCTGTAAAGCCTACTTGTGTCATGGAAATTACCTTGGGTTTCTTGAGGGCTATTCCAGTAGAGCCTAAGCTGTGACAGATTTAATTGAACTGAAAAGAATTCATATATAAACCCATCTTGAAGAATAGCTAACCAAGTGTAGAAAGGCTCATTACCATGAGACTAGCCACCAGTTGAAAATTTTTTTCCCACAGCAACTCATGAAATTTGTCTACTAAAGGAAGAGGAATTATGTTCTTCATCGGGAAAGAATATAGTCACAGATAAAATCAGAGATCTTTCAAAGTATCGCTGAACTCCCTTCTTCATGATTCCAGATCCCAAATCTATCACGGATCAGAATGACAAAATTGGTAGTAAAGACAGCTAACATAAATGTCCTGGTAATATCACCACCTATATAATTGATAGGCATAGACCCAACTGAAGGAAGAAGAAGGTCAAAGAGAAAAAGAAAAAATCATCCTTGAAGTTCTCAGTTTTCTTACTATTCTAGTTTACTATCACTCAACACCAATAAAACCAACATTAAATATTAATGGACCTACTTTAGTATAATGTCTTTAATGATAATAGATGCTATTTGGTAGCCAATGTAGTGCCTGGAGAGCAGAAAGTTATAAACATAATTTCTTAGTTTAGTTTTATGATTATTGGTGTTAGTTGGTCTTAAATCCTAACTAGTCAGCTTCAAACCAGCAGTGAAAAGCATCAGACCCCAATAAGGGGTGTCCTAAGGGTAAATATATGTTAGAAGCAAATGACTAATACCCCACTAAATAAGACAAACGTGATTCCTCTCCCCATGGGATCCAAACAGCCAACTGTGTTAAGGAAATATAAAACCATCTCTAACAATGACAAATCCCATTGCTACCTTCTTTGGCACAACTGGAAAACAAGCTTACTAAGCAGGGAATATTCCTAGTACAATGCAAGAACAAATCAGGAACCTATCAGGAACAAATAGCACAGAACAATAGAATGACTCCATGAAGTGAAAAGAGAGAAGGGAGGAGAGGGACTCTAGCAATCTGTGTCTATCTCCATTGAACACAATGAGCTCCTTCAAAGCAGTCATAACAGTTCTATTAACAGCTGGACAAAAGGGAGCTGCACAGTGTGCTTCAGACAGATTCAAATAGTGCCAGCATTGCTAAAATTGCCCAGTCCCCTTTAGAGAATAATGATTATAACTCACATTTTCTCTAGTGCTTTAAGGTTTACAAAGCATTTTCCTCACAACAATCCTATGAGGGAGATAATACAAACATTATTTCTCCTGACTCCACATTCACCACTCTTTTTTTCCTTGCGGCAAACAAGGCAGGCCATATGGTGAGAGCATGGAGGAAAAATAACATCGAGAAAGAAACTGGACATGGAAGTAGTATATTTCTCTTTGGGGGGGAATCATTTCAAAGAATCATAGGCTTTAAAGCCAGAAAGGTTCTTGGAGATTATCTAATCTGACCCCTTCATTTTACTAATAAAGAAATTGAGGCACATAGGAGGAAAATGCTTTGCCCATTTTTAACTCACATCCTTCAAATCCATATCTAGTGATATTTCCATCACTTCAACAGGATCCTGAATGACACCAGCTAACACTTAATAGACCAACTCAGCAGTCTCCCCTTCCTATGGCAGAAGCATGAGTTAATTCAGTTATGGAAAGAGACCCATCTTGGGGTCCTTCTCACTGCTCCAGAGACTATCAGAACTCACCAACTCCTCAACAAAAAAACAGCAGAAAATGATTCCACTCAATCACATATAGTTGGAGCAGAAGAAAGAGGTGGCGGGGGAAGTGTTAACATTTTTATTGGAGCTAAACCTTGGATTTGGAGCCCAAAATATTACAGAGGCTTTGCTCAGAGTATCTAGCCCAACTTTTAGCCACCTTCCTCACCATCACAAATCAGTGCAGGGGGAGAGTAGAACCATGAGAAAGGAGTACCAAGGTTGGAACCAGGGCATAGTGATAAGTATGGGGAGCTATGCCATGCCTGAAAGAAAGGGGAACTAGTTAGGGTTACCCTTGTTTCCTTTTATATATCAAGAGAAGGTTTCCAGGAAAGCAAGCCCTTTATACCCCCAAGAGGAGGAGAATAAGACAGTCTTCATGCCAACCTCAGGGATATACTCATCAGGAAAGGGATGGAGACCATTAAGTGATTGATAGAGAGATGTTTTTAAAGGTGGAAACACCAAATATCTGAGGAGAGAGCCTCAATAAAATCACAGAAGACAACAGATAAATCAATAGAAAGGATCTTAAAAAGCAAAAGGAAATCTGAAGAACAAATCTTCAAAGAGAATGTAAGACTCTTACATACTATAAGATAAAGGAAAGTAAATCAATACTTGATGAAATGTAGAATCCTGAACACACCCAAGAAATCATAAAACAAGAGTCTCCATAATGGTTCCAAAGAGAAAACAAATGCACAGAAGAACAAACTCATAATTAATATAAATCAAAACTTAGAAAGCTTTCAATGGAGAATGTTAAAATTAAATTAAAAACAATTTGATATAACATTGGAGAGTCTCTCTAAAGAAATCAAAGACTATGAGATTTAGATCACAAAAATACAGAAGTAGAAGAAAATATGACAAAAGAAAAGCAAGAGGCAAAAAATGTCAACAGAAAAAAGTCATGAATTTTATCAGTCAAAATAACTAATCTTGACATCTGAAATCACAGAGAAAATCTAATGGACAAAGGTCCACCAGAAGAACATAAATCAAAAACACATAAAAAATCATTATGAGGGAAATCACGTAAGAAAACTGCCAGGAACTTCTGAATATGTACAATGAAGCATCAATTAAGAGAATACCTTAATCACTTCCATGTTTAAAAAAAAAACTTTGCTTTAATTTAATTGAATGAATTATCTTTTAATTAAGGTGAACTGACCCTAAAAGCAAATTGTAACCACATGTTATCTTGAACACAATAAAATATCTAAGGAGAAAAATTCTTAGGACTTCATTTCCCAATGTACTTTGGAGTCCAGAAATCATCATTCATTGGAAGAAATTTCAACTCTGAGGACCTGATTTTTTTTCATCTTTCCTAGTATCTGTCCTTCCAGTAAGAATTTATTCTTTTCTTAGTCAAGCATTTAGCTCCTGAAGTGTTTACATATCTGAAAACATTCTATCCAGCTCCAGAGCAGTGATGTCACCAGACATCCATTCTGATTGGTACGGTGTCTTCTGGGAAGCATAAGATTTTAAAATGTTCTACTGGATACCAGTCACAAAAACAAATAGGGATCTAGAGGGAATCTGAAAAAGGAGTCAATAGTAAAGAAGAAGAAGAGGAATGAAAGAGGAGTCTCATAAGAAGTTCTGCCTTAGAAACCAAAGCATCCCAACAGGATCCTAACAGAAATTTTACTTAGAAACTCATAACACATGCTTTGGTAGCACCTTGCCCCAAAGTTAACTATGGTTTTCTGGGGTAACTAATTTTGCAAATTATAGCATAGGTCCTCCTCAGTACAATACTCTCTATTATCAGATTATGCAAGAGACAGAAATTAAATGCAAAAAAGATATTTAAATATTATAATTAGCAAGAGGAAGTCAAGTAGTAGAATTATTCTCTGCCCACATACACTAGGGGGAAAAGCACCTCTCCTTCTACCTAGCCCTCAATGAGAACTTGAAACATTTGGGGGGATGAATGGCTTTGGGTTATGTACAGTTACTGTTCAGTCTCATGTTCTATGTTCCTATATTCTTCATGCTTCTCTCTAATTCCATATCTTCTTCTGCTCTTCTCCAGTTTTTATCATCATCTTTGGTACAGTTGAAAAGTACTTTAAATGAGGTCATTGCTCTGAATCCCTATATTTTCAACATTTTATGTTATACTCTACTCTGGATTCATTCAAGATAACATCTTAGTACAATCAGAGAACCATAAAATAACAGGCCTATAAGAACTTCAAAGCATATATATACTATTTCAGAGCTGGAATGACATTAAATTTGGAGCATGAAGGCCATAAGGTACCTTAAAATATAAAGGTGGAACAATAGAACTAGAAAGAATGTTAAATAACCAAACATAGAATATTAGAACTAGAAGGACTATTAGGGTTTATAGCAAAGACTGTAAACTGAGGGAAACCTTATTACTTATTGAAATGGAGAGGATAAACTGAGGAAACTACAACTTCTTGAGTTAGAGAGGATAAACTGAGGAGAAACTGTTTCTTCACAATGTCTGTTGTTCTATTCTCTGGCTGTCTCCTCATTGTCTGTTTCTATACCTAAGATTGCCTCTGCCATTTCTGACAGACGGTCAATGTATGTGGCAGGATGTTCCCCATTTTCCTGCCTAATCTTATCAAATTTGGACCATGCACCAGGTTTGGAACAATATTGTTTGATTGCTTGGAGCAAATCCTCCCTGTATCGTTTGAGATATGACATACAGGTTGGATTGGCAAAATCTAAGTCCTCTCTCTCATCTGGAGTAGGCCAGCTTGTTAAATTGGTATCAGATCTAGTTGTCTCCACAAATTTCCTTTTTTCATGGGAGTTGAATAATTCTGATAAAAGAAATTCCAAATCTTCAAAATCAGGATCAAAGATCCTTATTGCTCTCTTCAGCTCCTTGTGGGCTTTAAAGGGATTGTCCACAAATTTTGGAAATTGACATTTAACAGACTCAAGTTATTGTGGAGTGAACTGTCTATGGGTCTTAGAGTGAATAGCACCAGCATTAGATGTTAGCTTGGTGACTTCCTTCACTGGACATATTTTCTCAGGGGTACTTGCAGCCTGATTCTCATTATCATTGTTACCCTCATTTTCTTGTGGTTCATTCTCTGATTGCTCATTGTCCTTGGCCATGACTAGATCTAAACCTTTTTCCTTAATGAGTTGTTCAAACAGTGCTTTGATCATTTTTTCCAAATTGTTGTCAATTACCATAACCTTCTCTGCCTTTAGGGGAACCATAAATTTGTAAACTTTCCTCACTTGGGTTAGGGTTTCAACATAGCCATAAATAGTATGTATACTTGTGCCAGGATTTGCCATAGAACTAATTCATTTTGGAAAGGTAATTGTAACGCAGTCTAGTCAAGTTTCCTACATATTCCACAGTCTCTACTACCATTTGAGTCAATTTGCTGTAAGTAATATTGTAAACCCAATAGCTAGCGATGGCTGTGATGATCACCACACCAAAAACTACCTGTTTGAACATCTTTACTGTCTTTCCTGTTTGTGGGATTCTTGGGTACTGTCAGACTTGGGGTGCCAATTGTAATAAAATAGTAAGCCGAGTGGAAACTTTTACTTGTTGAAATGGAGTCTTAAATTATAGAACATACTGTTAGAACTTGGAGGGCTCTCAGTTAATAGAACTCAAAATGTCAGAGATAGAAAAGCTTTTTAGATTATAGAAAAACACCGTTGGGGATAACAGATAAGAGGAGCCTTAGACTATAGAACATGGAACGTCAAAGATAGAAGGGATCTCTGAACTCATCTAGTCTAACTCTCTTCTTTTACAGGAAAAGAATAGGAGAGCCAGGTTTTTGAAGTAATGTAGCCAAGATCATTTAGTTTATTAATAACAGAACAGACTGGAAACAAAGTCTCCTAGTGCTTGGTCCACTACTTTTTTAATGTCACCACATTGACAGGTTAGGATTTATATAGAACATCAAAGCTTGAAAAACATTTACAAATATTATCTCATTTATCTGGGCAATAACTCTAAGACATAAATGTTCCTATTATCCCATTTTGTGGATGAGGAAACTGAGACTTGGCTTGCCCAGTCACACAGTAAAGGGAAGGAGAAGAGAAGACAAAAGAATAAATTTCTAAATAGGAAATGGAACACTTACTAAGTTTCAGACACTGTGCTATGGATTTAATAAATATTATCTCATTTAATCTTCACAACAACCTGGGGAGGGGAGTGCTGTTATTATCACCATTTTACAACTCAGGAAACTGAAGCAAACAGAGATTAAGTGATTTGCCCAGGGTCATGGAAGTATTTCAGGCCAAATTTAAATTCAGTGCTTAATGACACCAGGTCCAGTCCCCTAACTACTGCACCACTTTGCTGTATGACATCACCAGGCTTTTTTTTAATTCAAAAAGACTATTTTAATTCTAAACAAATACATGTAACTTATCCAGTCATACAATCAATCTATTAATGGGGAATACCCACACCCAAGTAATCAAAGAAATCCTTGAAGTAGTCATTGCTTTTTTCACAAAAGAAATCCTGTGAGGCAGGCATTACAAATAGTATTATATCCATTTCATAAAAGATAAAAATAAGGTCCAGAACCATTAAACAGGTTTCCTGAAGTAACAGTAAATAGAAATATTAGGATTCTTTATACTCCAAATTCAGAGCCCTTTACACTCGACCATAATATTCCTGGGGTGTAGAGGGTGTGTGAGAAGGACTAGTCCCCTAGAGTGGGTGCTTACCAAGCTCTTTTCTGAGTTTCTCATCTGCTTTCAGTGTCTACCTGTCACCCAGCTCTCACCTGTGGCTCCAAGAAGCTCCAAGACAAACAACATCAGGTTGAGGATAACTGATAAACCTCAAACCTGTCAGTGACTTGGGCTGTATCCACTCCAAACAAATGGGAAAACTTCCCCTGTGGTAAGGGCAGATGAAAACAATTTGTTCCAATGGCCATGAAGATGGGTGAAGTGGGTGTTTTGGGGCACTTAGAGTTCAGTCAGACATTGAAGATGCCAAGGTCACCCACTGCATCCTGGGCAATCCACAGATGTCTTCACTTCTCTTGCCACTGGACTTTGATGACCCAAGAAGAAAGAAGGAAACCAACAACTTTATACAATTCTACCTCACGTAAATCCAATTCATACCCAAATCAAAACATCACCCTTATTATGTCCTTGGTCTTCTTCAAAAATAAATTACAAACAACTAAACCATCATTGCTATACTTGGCAGTGGCCCAATATATATTGAAGTTTAGGAACTCAACATCATAAGGACAGCATGTTCCTGGACTTTTTTCTTGGTATTAATCAAGAGCAAAGGAAAGGGGGTAGGTAGGTGGCTCAGTGGATAGAGAGTCAGACCTAGAGAAGGGAGGTCCTGGGTTCAAATGTGTGACTTTGGGCAAGTCACTTAACTCCCAGTGTCTAGCCCTTACCACTCTTCTGCCTAAGAATCAATAGAGAGAATATTAATTCTAAGTTAGAAGATAAGGGCTTTCTAAAAAAAGAAAAAGAAAAAAAAAGAAATTTGGACTCAGACCCCTAAATTGGCAACTTACTACTTGTTTGACTTGAGGAAATTATTTCAGCTCTTTGGGATTCAGTTTCATCTAAACAGTTACATCCGTAAAACAGGAGAAGGGGTGAAGTTTGAGGAGGGGAGGTAGAAATTGAACTAGATGACCTCTAAGATTCCTTGCATCTCTAAATCACAATCTGACTCATGACTCTCTTTCCAGAGTAACTCAATATTATATCTGCTTCATGCATTCTGTATTAGAGAGAATCAGGCCTCCTTTCTATTACTCAAATATGATATTATGTCCCATATCTCCATACCTTTGATGGATTCTCCTGGATGGTTGAAATGAATCCCTTCCTCACCTTTGCCTCATAGATTAGAGCTTCCTTCAAGACCCAGCTCAGGTATTACTCTAACAATAAACATTTCATGAACTCTTTGCTCCTTACTAAATTCTCCCCCTGGGGCAGTTAGGTGGTTTAGTGGATAGAGAGCCAGGCCTGGAGATGGGAGGTCCTGGGTTCAAATCTGAACTCAAACACAATCACTTAACCCAAATTGCCTAGCCCTTACTGCTTTCTGCCTTGGAAAGGATACTTAGTATTAATCCTAAAGCAGAAGAAGGTAAGAATTTTTTTTTAAATCTTCCAGCTCAATATTATTATGTATTGATTATTTAATTTTCTTTTAATCCACTCTGTCTATATAGGAACACCTTTCATCTCCATAGAATGTAAACTCCTTCGGGGCATAGACTGCTTCATTTTCACTTTTCTGTTCCCAGCACCTACCCTAGCATAGTGCCTGGAATGAAGGAAGTGAATAATAAATGCTTGTGAAAACAATGAATAAATCTCTGAAACTATGATCTAATAATCCTACATAACTAAAGAATATACTGCACTTCTCTTATAAAAGTCAAATATTACTGTAGCTGACAAATTAGGCTCCAAGAAAACTGAGCAAAGTCAGGGATGACTAACCCTTTCTGCCGCAATATTTTGCATTTTAGACTAAATATGTCTGTACTTTTATCAATTTCCCACTTCCACCTTTATACAATTATAAGGTCTTGCTCATAATGAACACAGCTTTTAGACGTTCCTTCAGTAAGTGAAATTAGCATTCTCACATGAACTGTAAATGCTGAGATGCTAATCACCTCCCTAGGGTTCTCTTCTTGCCATAATGCCTTCAAGGATTCACCACAGTTTAGTGTATTAAAATATCACAATTTATGCTCTTAAATATAATAAACTCTCCAAAGTCTGATCTATAAGAAGCAAGAGTATAAAAAAAGATAATGTGCTAAAACATGGCACTAAAGTGATACAAAGCATCAAGGAACTAGTATTTTTTTTCTAGGATAGATGATACCAGCAAAAGTTGTTACTTCTAACAAGGACCTGAATTCTGTGCAGCTAGGCTGAAACTGCTTAGCAAAACTATCTTTTAAAAGCCTTCAGAAGTAATTTCCACACTAATTATTGAAGTGTCTAGGTGGCCCAATATAACACTGGGTCTGGAGTTCAAATGTGGCCTCAAACACATCCTAGTTGTATAACCCTGGGTATGTCATTTAATCTCTTTCTCAGTTTCCTCAACTGTAAAATGACTGTCATAGCAGTACCTACTTCCCAGGGTTGTTCTGAGGATCAAATGGAATATTTGTAAAGCACTTAGCACACACATTATAGTCACCAAAGGCCATAGAGAATGAAATCCCATGCCTTGTCATCATATCTCCACATAGAGTACATATTTGAAATTAACGTTGTCTCCATACCTTGTAAATCAACCATAAGAGCATATCATCCAAGGTCTGGAAGTCACCCACTGGCTAAGTGACTGACTAAGTCACCTACTGGCTTTCCCGCTAGAGATTTGGTTGTATATTGATCTCTCATATTACCTTGATGTTAATTTATTATTTTCCCATCCCCATGCCCCTGGGTGTCTCAAGTTATACCAAAGGCTATGCACTGAATAAATTTTAGTACTATCATTATCATTGTTTCATTCTGCTCGCTCTGTATCCATCCATCTCTAAATCTAAATACAGGAGAAAAAAATGACTGAAGTGGACAGGGAGAGCTGTGAATTCGGTACAATCTGTATCCTAATCTGGGGAAATAGCCTACTGTTTTCCAAACTTTTGTGAGGCTAAAATCTGTTAGAAATGACAGAGAACCAAAATATGTGAGGTAGTCACACAGCCCAGTGACTCCTTCCTTTCTGAGTGTTAGCTCCTCCACAAACTTCTCTAGAAGCAGCTAAATGGTGTGGTGCTGGGTCTAAAGAGTTGGATCTGGCATCTAGAAGTTTAAATACACCTTACAGACAGACACTTATTAGCTGTGAGACCCAGGACAAGTCACAACCTCTGTCTGCCTCAATTTCCTTAATTATAAAAAGGGGATGATAATAGCACCTGCCCCCCAAGGTTGTTATGAAGATCAAATGAAACAAAATTTTAAGACACTTAGTACAGTGCCTGGCTCATAATACAAGCTGAATAAATGCTTGTTTCCTCCCTTCCTGCCCAACATATATCAGAGGAGCTATTAAGGCAGCAACAATGCATGTGAACAATGAATGTGAACATCAGGTTGAAACAATCACAATAAACTTCATCCCAAGGGGCAATAATTGCATGCAGTGTATTTGATACAATTGTGCCTGTGAGTTCAGACTGGCCAGTGGAGTTTTGCAGGGATCTTTTGGATGCTTTTTAGGAACAGAAGTTGGAGGAGAATATCCCAGGAGGCATATGCAAAGGTAGGTCACAGGACATTGTCTTTAGACTCTCATTGCTTGCATAAGCATTTTGTGACTCATTGGTGGTTTGTTTAATAAGATTGGAACCCCTGGGAAAGACTTCTCTTCTTGTATATAGGGGAAATGGTTCTCTGATGGACTCCTCTTGGTGTTTGTTTTCTGTCTTTGGACCACAGAAATGGTGAGTGGAGAGGCAGGGTTAGTTATCCTCAGTTGAGAAATATCTAGGACAAAATTTGACTTTCACTGTCCAATATGTCCTCCAGCGAAAGAATGGAAAGACTACTAATGGACCACTGGTCCTGAAATCCTTAGAGGTATAGCTGGGCATTGATGCAAAAGATCAGCACCAGCTCAATAAGAAATCAACCCATTCAACTAATTATCCAACAAACAGTGTATCTACAATGTGCCAGCCATCATACTAGGCACTAGGAATACAGGGAAAAAAGTAAAAGTATCTACCCTCAAGATGCTTACATTCTTTAAAAAAAAGCCTTATCTATCATCTGTCTTGGAATCAATCAGTATAAATTCTAAGGTAGAAGAGCAATAAGGGTTTGGCAATCAGAAGTTAAATGACTTGCCCAGGGTCACATAGCTAGGATATATCTGAGATCACATTTGGATCCAGGTCCTCTAGACTCCAGGCCTGACACACTACCCATTGTGCCACCTAGATGCCCCTATTCCATTATTCCAATCTATAGTAACACAATGTGGCCTATAAAACAAGCCTTTTGAATTCAAATCCACTTATCTTTCCACAATATCATGCTACCATAGTTAGAAAACTGTCTGCCATCTTCTCACTTAAATATCTAATGACCCTTCTCAGTCATCAGTCATGCCCAAGCCCACACTGCCCTGCCATGCTTAGTAAGGTTAATATTTCTGTTACACTCTCTATCATCTTTATCAACAGCCTTATAAAGTATATTAATTAATAAAGCAGGTTGATAACCTGAACAGTCCACTTAGCTAATTATACTTCACTAATTAGGAGGATTTGACCAGAAAACCACTCCCATTTACTATATTTGACATTTATAAGGTGCTTTAAATTTTTCAAAGGTCATTCAAGCTTTATACCAAACTATAAAGCAGGTACTGTACTTATTATTATGCCCATTTTACAGATGATAATACTAAGACTTAGAGAGATTATTAAGCAGAAAAGTGACTTGCCCATATCTCCAAGGAAGAGCTTGAACCTCATCCTTCCTAAATCCAAGCTCAAGATTCTATTCATTATGCCATGCTACCTAATAAGGCAAAATGGAATGCATGGATTTGAATCAGATGTTTTGATGAGATATTTTGTAAAACTCAACTGATTTCTTTGTTAAGAAACCAACACCTAGGCAGCTATGCTTGATTTCTTCTCAAAACACCTGCTTGCTGCCATGGTGACAGTATTTTCCCTAAATCCCTTTCAGAACCGGGAGGCAATATTCTAAACATATTAGATAAAGAACTTGAGTACAAGAAAATGTCAAAAATCAATAAGCACCATTAGATAGATCTAAGAGAAGAATTCAACAAATATAGGATGATGGACTCCCATACCCCTGGCTCCCTTCTAATACTGGGCAAGGAGGGCTACATGGTATTAGCATACCACCTTAACCTATTGGAGTAGTTCATGTTTAATGTAAACTGAGTATGAGATGTGTGTGTGTGTATAAAGATATATGCATGTGTGTAAATATATGGAGAAAGACAGAGATTGAGAGAGGACAGTGGGAGAGAGAGAGAGAGACAGACAGACAGACAGACAGACAGACAGAGACAGAGACAGAGAGACAGAGACAGACACACAGAGAGACACAGACAGAGACAGAGACACAGAGAGACAGAGAGAGAGAGAGAGAAAGAAAGAGAGAGAGAGAGAGAGAGAGAGAGAGAGAGAGAGAGAGAGAGAGAGAGAGAGAGAGAGAGAGAAACAGAGAAGGGGGAGGGAGGGAGAGAGACAGAGATAGAGAAAAATAGGAAAAGAGACAAAAACAGAGACAGGGAGTAGATTGAGAGAGACCAGTGGGAGGAGAGGAAACAAAATGAAAAGTTTTTTCTACTATTTAGGTTACAAGCAGAAACCAGCTTAGGTAATCACAGTCAGAGGCATAGCATTTCTTCCCAACTGTGAAGCAGTTGTTGACAGACCAGTTAGTCAATTAATCAATATTTATTGTGTCTACAACATCCCAGGTACTATGCAAAAGGCAATGCCTACACTCAAGGAGTTTGCAATCTAATGGGGGAGACAGCATGCAAATAAATGTACACAGAGGAAACTTTATTCAGGATAAATCATAGATCATCAGTACAGGGAAGACATTCGAATTAAGAGGGGCTGAGGAAGGTTTCCAGTAAAAGGAGATAATTTAGTTGGAACTTAAAAGAAGTTAGGGAAGACAGCAGGCAGCAAAGAGCATTCAAGGTATGGGAGACAATCAAAGAAAATTCTCTAAGCTAGGAAATGGAGTGTCTTATTCATGGAATAGGCCAGTGTCATTGAGTCAAAGATTATATGTCAGGGAATAAAGTGTAAGAAGATTGGAAAGGTGGCAAGGGGCTAGGATCAGGAAGGGCTTTGAATGGCAAATAGAATATTTTACACTCAATACTGGAGGCACTAAAGAGTCACCAGAGCTTATTGAGCCAGGAGGTGACATGATCAGATCCACACTTTAAAGGAATCACTTGAGTCTGAATGGAAGATAGATTAAAATGGAGAAAAAATTGAGAGGTGGACACGGCAGAAGAGTATTACAATAGAGGAGGTGCAAGATGATGATGGTGTATATATCAGCATCAAAATAAGGGTAGTGTTAGAGGAGAGAAGGAGGCATATTTGGGAGATTTTGCAAAATCTTAGCCTTGGCAACAACTTAAATATAGAAGTGAGATATAGTGAGAGGTCCAGAATAATTCACAGGCTGCCATCCTGAAGATATATTGAGTTTAAGATGCCTATTGGACATCCAGTCTGTGAGACCCCAAATGCTACTGGAAAAGTGAGATTGAAAATCAGCAATGACTGACTCCTCTCCTTACCAGAAACCATCTAAAAGAACCCTATCACATCTGCTGCCCTCTAACCTGACCTGGAGACCAGCATCAAAGAAGCACAAAACCAGCAAAATAATGGGGTATCTCTCAGCAAGATCAGAGGCAGAGAGGCAGTGTTGGCTATTTGCCCTCCCCCAGTTGTTTACTCATAAAATGGGGACTTTCAAGGCTAACAACATTAATCAATGTAATAACTATCACATGGTCCTAGAGGACTGGTGATAAGGCATGTTATCTAACTTTTGACAGAGAGATGAGGGATTCATATTTCAAAATGGCACATACATTTTTGTACATTGGGAACATGGAAATTCATTTCACATTCCTATACATATTTTTATAAGGATTTGGTGGAGGGGTTTTAATTGGAGAAGAAGAAAAAATAAATGTCTCAGATGAAAAGAAAAATAAAGAAATATTTATATTATCTATGTCAGAGGGGTGTTGGGGGAAACTACTTTGTAAAGTACAAATTAGTGGTGTTAAATTTAAATAGAAATGGGGACCACCATATCGACTTCAAAACCAGACATGTTTATATATGTATAAATATCTATATATACTTATATATAAACATACACACATACATATTTGTGTATATCTATATATAAATCAACACATTAAAATCAGATAAGAGCAACATTTTGTTCTAGTTCAGATCGCTCTTGGGAGTGTTGTGGGCAATATGTGGACTGTGGGTAGTATGTTTGACACCTCTGATGTAAAGCACTATGTTGTTACATCCTTAACTGGTGCCAAAAGACCCACTGAAGTTCTAGGGAGTACCATGAGAAGAGAAGAATTCCTATTGCTAGAAAAGAGTTGCCCAGGTTCATGAGTGGCCATAAAAATCCTTAAGATGGACTTAAGATATCATCTCATGTAACTGATTCATTTGAAAAATGAACTGAGTTCAAGAGTGGTAACCTAACTTGTCTAATACAACTAACGAGGGCACTAAATTTGAGACCCAGAATGGCAATTAAATGGCATAGTGTATAAAACTCAGGGACTGGAATCAGAAGGATCCAAGTTAAAAATCTGACCTCAGGTACTTACTAGTGTCCCTGGGCAAGTCACTGAACCCTGTTTGCCTCCATTTCCTCAACTGTAAAATGAACTGAAGAAAGAAATGGCAAATCACTGCAGTATCTTTGCCAAGAAAACCCTAAATGGGGTCATGACGAGTTGGGCATCTTTGAAATAACCGAATAACACAAACAAACAAACAAACAAACAAAGCCTAAAATCCAGAACACCCAAGTTCTGTTCCTGGATCTGGATCTGCCATCCTTGATGCAAATCCCAAACTAATGTCCTTGGAAGGTCACCAGCTGCCTTATCCTTCAGTTGTTTTGTGCCTGTCATCTCTCCTGCATTGTAAGCAGGATCGTGGCCTTGCACATAGTAGACATACATTAAATATTTGTTTGACGAATGAAACTGGATGAACAATCAAATATTGTGCAGCCAGTTATTTCTTTCAATGTTTGTAAATCACCTGAAATAAAGAGCTTCATCTGACAATTACCAGGAAAGAACTTGAAGTTGATGGAAAAGTGATTGTCATAACTGCCTGTAGCCTGGAATGGAACTGATCACTCTTTTTCTATTGTGCAAGTAATCAGTAAAAAAAAAAAAAGCAGTGAGGTGGTGTAGTGGATAGAGGGATAGGACTGAAGTCAGGAAGACTTATCTTTCTGAGTTCAAATCTGGCCTCAGAAGCTTACTAACTGAGTGACCTTTTTTAAAAAATTTACAAAATACTTTATTTCCTTCTTATGCTTGCCCCCTCCCCCCCCCCAGATTATGTCAGTACAACTTCCAATAAAGGTTTTCTGACATTTCGCACTCCATGTTCTCTCTTTCCCTTCCCTCCGCCTTCCTCAAAATGTCAGGTAATATGATATATGTAGATATCTTATTACACAATTCACATGTCCATGTTCATGTGAAAGAAGATCCATATTGCTTACACTTTTATTTTTTATAAAAGAAATAAAATGGAAAATGGCATGCTTCAATCTACACTCAGACTCCAACAGTTCCTTCTGTGATGGTGGATAGCCTTTTTCATCATGAGTCCATTGGAGTTGTCCTGGATCCTTGCCTTGCTGATAATAGTTGTCATTCACAGTTGATCATCAGACTGTCTTGCTGCTATTATGTACAGCTGTATGACTATCTCATTCAGAAAGGTATATTGGGTTTTAAAGCTCTCCAAGGAAAGGCTTCATGGTCTCCTATGGCAATGAATTAACTACTGGTACACAAAATCAACTATGATTCAAGGAATTATGAGATTCCACTGTAAGAGTGGTTGATAGAATTCCACCTGTACATTAGCAAAAGAAAAAGAAAACGAGGGAAGGGATGAGTAGAGAAAGGAAGAAAGGAGGCAACTGTAGAACTAATAGAAGTGGTTGCCAGTTAGAATAAAAGATACACTATTTCTTCCAAATCCTTGGACTATCATCTATGGATAGCATTATGAATCCTCCCCAGTATATCCTACCCTTCTTTGAACACCTTAAGCCAGTGATGGCGAACCTTTTAGAGACCAATTTCCCAAACTGCAACACTCACACCTCATGTGAGCTTCCCCCTTAGCCCAGACAGGGGAGGGAAAAGCTTTGCCATTGGGCAGCTGGACAGAGGGGCAGGTGATGAGAGAAATGACCTCAGGCTTGTGTAGAAAGGGGGAAGAGAGCAGCCCCTTCCAGTGCATGTGCCATAGATTCACCAACATGTTTGCAGGCTCTGAGATCCATGCTATCATCCATACACACCTTACCCATGAATTAGAGTGGTCATATCTTGGCCTTCCTGAACCTCTCTTCTCTTCCAACATCAAATGAATTTTCCTCAGGTGCCACAATTATTAGTTATGGCTTTGCCCACAAGATTGCTATTTAAATGAAATAACATTTGTGACATTCTTTACAAATACACAGCACTATAAAATATAAGCTATATATATATATATATATATATCATTGTTATGATTATTACATATGACATATAATTATATTATATAACATATATTTATTATATACGACATATATTATATATAAATTATATATAACTTGCATGGATATAGTCATTTAAAGTTTCAAAAACATTTTACATACATTATCTTATTTGAATCTTGCAATCACTCTGTGAAGCTAGTATATTATCTTTCTTATTTTATAAATGAGGAAACTGAAGCTCAGAAAGATAAAGTGACTTAGTCCTTGTCACACCATTAGTAAATAATATAAGTCAAAATTTCCTTCCTCATCCTCACCACCAGAAATTTAGCTTTTATAAAACCTAAATTCTACCTAAAATTGGCAGGGCATAGGGGGTTAATCTACATTTACTTTTTCTTTCCTTTCCAATGGCTCTTATTTGGGGGAAGATGCTTATATTTGCAAGTGACTCATATTTGTATGGATGTGGCATTATATCAATGTACTTTTCATTTTATTACTGTATCTTCTCTTATTCACTTAGTAAAATTAAATAGTTCACCCTCAGTTCCCTAGTGTTTTGATTTTCCCTAAATATTGAACAAGAACCAGCCATTAGCCAAATTTAATGTTGGGAATTAGCTCATTGTTGAACATTAATCACATGTGCATACATATACTGAGATCATGAAGTAGTGTGATCGATTTTTTAATAAACATCCCAGAAGTCATATATCACAGTGGGAAATGTTCCTTTCAAGGGAGGCACCTTGTAAGGAGATAGATATCCATTTCTACTACACTTGCCATGACTCAAAATACTTTGGGGACTCCACTTTTAGAAATGCCCTTCAAGCCCATGGCATAAGTTTTTAAAATATCCTCAATGATGTAAAATCTTTATCTATAAGAGATTGGATTTTTTAGTCTAAGCCTGATCAATAAAGTAGATCATCAAAGTGGAAAATATCTGCTGCTATGTGCAAAAGCCAGCTAGGGCTTATCAACCAGAATGGGGAGCCATCTTGTTTCTTACTCCAGCTCAAAATATTGGTATGCAAAACAGAAAATGAGTGAAATCAAGTGGCCCAAGGTTGTTTAAACATACTTATCTCAGCCTTCAGTCCTCTTATGATTTGTGGATGCTTAAAGGAGAAACAAATGTGTACCCAAGGCTTCCAGAGTATAGGTCCATCATTGATTGGTAAGGGGGAGAAACCCATCAATAGATGTGAAGGTTCAAGAAGAAAAATGTGTTCACAAGAAGTAAAAATAGAATAAAATAGAAAAATAAAAAAAATTAAAGAAGTGATAATAGTAAAAAGGAACTTCTATATAGTAAAGGAATACATGGAAAAACGAACTGAGACAAGAAGTTCTATATATGTGAAAGCTTTGAACGCTTTGATTCCCAGATCCAATTTAGGAGAAGCAGGGAGAGTTTAGGCTGAAACAACAATATATGTCTGGGGATTCAGGATGAATATCAGACT
This sequence comes from Monodelphis domestica, assembly GCF_027887165.1. NCBI lineage: Eukaryota > Metazoa > Chordata > Mammalia > Didelphimorphia > Didelphidae > Monodelphis > Monodelphis domestica. Next base: position 575,503,501 of record NC_077227.1, on the reverse strand, counting down.
GTACATGGCAGGGTACTGGACTACCTGGTTCTATTATTTGTCATAAGTGATACCAGCATTGGGGAGCTTGAAATGTGGAATGCAGTCAGATTGGATACTAAACAGCATTATCTTTTTTTAATATCATATTATTGTTTCTTTAATTAACAGGCATTTATTTTTCTTTACTTCTCATATCCCCTCCTTGAAAGAAAGGAAGGAAGAGGGAAAGAAAGAAAGGTCAAGCAAAGCAAGTCCTCTCGCTGGTTAATGTCATATTCTGCATTTTAATTCTTTCACATCTCTGGCAGGAGATAAGTAATATGTTTTGTTTCTGATCCTCTGAAATCACCTTTAGTCATTACACTGAAACAGTCTTCACTTCTTTCAAAGTTGTCTTTCCTTATAATGTGGTTTTTATTATATAAATTATTCTCCTAGTTATGCTCATTTCATTCTATATTATTTAAATGGCAAGTTCTGAGCTTCCAGAATTTCCCATTCAAGATATGTGGGGGGAAGAAGGGGTAGAGAAAGAGCTTGAGTAACAACAGAACCACCATGGCTACTTAATGGCTGCTTTCTTCTGATCTCCCTGTTGTTGACTCTAGTACTCTGCACCTAGGCTGTCATTCAGCCTTGTTTAAACATCCAGCTAACCATAAAGCTCTGTTGGAATACAGGATGTCTCATTTAACCTTTAAGGTATTGGTGGTTATCTATATGTTTTGATCTATGATTCCATTTATTAACAAGTAATTTTTTTCCCTCTCATCCTCTGGTACTATTTTTTTAAATCCTTACTTTCCATCTTGGAATCAGTACTGTATATTGGTTCTAAAGCAGAAAAGTGGTAAAGGTAGGCAATGGGGGTTAAGTGATTTGCCCATAGTCACACAGCTAGGAATTGCCTGAGTCCAGATTTGAATCCAGGTCCTCCCATCTCTGGGACTGGTTTTCTATCCATTGAGTCACCCAGCTGCCCACCCTCTGGTACTATTAACAGATTATTACTTTGTCCACCTCTTCCATTCCCCAAGAACACACCCCTCCCAATAGGTACTATTTCCTACCCTTAGCCCAGACTTCCATGGGATAACAGGAAGTTTGAATAGGAGAAATAATGCTGATTTTAACTAAAAACAAATTGCATCTTTCCTAGTAGCCATTATGTTTATTGTCAAGAAAACATCACAGTACTTTGAAATGACCAAAAGTAGTTTGGTGTTGACAATGTACATTATGATTGTTTTGAAAGCATTTTGTTATTTTCTTATATAATTTTAAGCTGACTAAAATGGCAAAAACAGAACATTTTGAATATGATCATCTCTTCAAAGCAGCCATTAAGCTTCCAACATTCCGATTTTGAAGGTTAATGTACATTTGGATATGTAAGTTCTGGTAAGTCTATCAAAATATCAGATTCATTATTTTATAATCACAGCTCAATTGTGTTTTAACAAAAATACCATCTTCGAGACAAGCACATTCATACATCAATGTATATGTATTCAAATCTTCACACGTGGATACAAAGTCATTGCACCTTCTCACACATACACTTTCACATAGTCAGGGAATTTTATAGCTGGGAAGCTCCTTAGAGAACACTTTCTCAGAAGACCTCATTTTTCAAATGAGGAAACTAAGATCCAGAGAAGTTAAATGACTTCTGTGAAGTCTTATAAATAGTAGATGGGAAGTCCAGGTCAAATGAAGGTCTCTTAACTTCCAGTGTAGAGTACTTCCACTACCAAAATTCACCTCTTGGCATTGATTCCCTGACCTCAACCTATATGTTATGGTAACTTGCTTGATTTCATCTCTGTACGACCTAGAATCAAGGTTAGCATCAGTGTATTCAACCAGAAGAGAATTCCAGTTTGTCTTCAAACATGTGAATCTACCAATGGAGGCAGTCAAGTTCTATCCTTCAGTCTTTCCAGAAGTCCCTTCATCCTGTGAACTCCTACTTCACCCTCATTAGTATCCACATCAATAATGGAATCAGCTAAGCAAAGATGAGGGCAGCAAGATGGTACAGTGGATAGAGCACCAGTTATGGAGTCAGAAATATCTAAATTCAAATCTGATCTCAGATATTTACAAGCTTTATGGTTCTGTGCAAGTCACTTAACCTACCCTGCTTCCATCCCTTTTCTGTAAAATGAGGGCACACTAGAGAAAGAAATGACAGACTACTCCAGTTTCTTTGCCAAGAAAGCCCTTGGTCTGGTCACATAAAGTGGACATGACATAATGACTGAACAACAACAAAAGAAAGATGAGATAGGAATATAAGTAGTGGTTCTCTACCCTTCCACTCAGTAAAGACAGTACTATGAGATGACTTTTGTGACTGAGTATCATGAGATGGAAAATTACTCAAGGTTCCAACCACAGCAACAGGATCATTTGATAAGTGCCCTCAACCAGTGCTATCACTGCTACTCTTATATTTCTCTTATACCTCAATGGTCTTAAACAACCCTATACAAGTCCTTTCCTAGGGAGTACCTAATGTGACAAATATAAAATAAAATACAAATTTATATGAAACAAAATATAAATTATATTAAAAATAAATATAAAGATAAAACATAATAGGGAGGCTAAGGTCATAAGATGATTTGTTTACAACATTTCGCAGACTTATCAAGCATTAATAGGTATTTTCAAAGATTCTAGACATTTCTATTGAAAATCCCCATTAAAAATTCTCTGGAAAGCAAAACCCTGGGGCTGGGCTTAGAATTAGATGCTCAGAAACCCTAAGTAAAGCTACATCAATGGCATCTCATCTTTAGTCACCTGTTCTCTGGGACCCAGCAGAAAGGATCTATGATTGAGCAATAGGTTCACAATACCAATATAAACATTACCTAATGCAGTCCACTGTTCTGCATTTTGATCGCTTTTTTTTTTAATATTTGAAGCAATTAAATCACTTTGTAAATATGAACCAGGTACCTATTGCAGAAGGGGAAGAAATGATGATTTGGGCTGTCTAATCTTAACCACTCCACAACAAACTTTCTGCAACTTTCTAGCTTCTTTCATTTGTTTCCTCCTGAGCCTTCTCATGCCTAATCTCAAAACTGCTTTTACTTTCTGCATCTGGCTGCCTCTCTCAATAACATTTGGTAATTTGGTGTTAATGGCATATTTTGGACTGTAATCTCCATTTCACTTACTTGGAATGCATTTTCCTCCCAAACTTCTCTCGCCTTCTGTTCTGCCCAAACCACAAATAATAATAATCCCCCCCCAACTCCCACCTAGATGGATTTTTCTACATTCACATTATTCCCACTTATATTCAACACCCCCCAATATCCAGACTTGGGAACAAAAACAACAAAAAAGAAAACCCCAATTTTGAAAGGAAATCAAGCCCTTGTGCTATATTATTTTCCTCTCTCTGCTGTGTTTATCATGTTCTAATGTGCCATACTTCTTGGCATCAAAGAACATTGCTTTATTGTGACATTTTCAAATGAAAACTACATGACAGTAACAGCTTCCAAAAAGGTCTCATTTACCTTGGCAACATTTATGAGTGGGGGGGGGGGGAGGGAAATACATAAAACCACCGCTTTGAGCAAAACTCTACAATGATTATTTAGCAAACAAGCTCACATATTAGAACGGCAGAGGGGAAGATTGCATCTACAGACTTAAATTACACTTTACGCCCAGGCGCTGCTGAATGGCTTTCTGCAGAGGTTACGTTTAAATTATAGCTCTTGCTAAGCAAACATCTCACGGTTTATGTGTGAATTTGAATTATGCATCTAACAGGCAGCATGTTTATGGGGGGAAAAAAGGCAAGTCAATAGATTGCTAAATTGCCACTGCATTTGTAAAGGACAAAAATAGCTGTGGTGTAGGACAACGCAAAAGCTTGGAGAGAGATCCCATTTCGCCTTGAGCAAGAAAATGGCTTGGCATTTCTAGGCCACAGTGAGGGGTCAACCTTAGGCATCATTCCAAGGGGGCATCAGAGAAAGGGCTTTAACGCTTTTTTCCCTTCAGGAGAAATATTTGACAAGCTATGCTCAGAAGACCTGTAAGGAAAGAGAGTTTGGAAAGTAAGTAAAACACAACTCAGGATTTCAAGTGAATCTTAGAAAACAATGTCCCAAAAAAGCTCTTGGAGTAACAGAGTAAAGTCTCAGAACTAGCAAAGTTTGTATCAGAAAAGGTTTGTGAAATTTCAACCCTGAAAGAGAAACTAACGGCTGACCACTTGCCACACAAAGACAGTACCAAGTGCTGCTTTAAGATACTAGACCCTAGAAGGGACAGAGATACGTGCTCTCCCTCAGCGGCTTCCCAAGAAAAAGAAATAGAAATACATTTCTCAGAGAACTCTAGAACATGTCCCGCCTATAGGCTCACTGGGATCACATTCAAACAGTGAACAATATTTCAAGGGTCTGTATCTCATTGATGTGGATATCATCTTCATCCATGTAACTCTTCTCATCTACTGGAATGACTATGCAGGTTCTTTCATAGATTTTCCACAGAGGATCCACCCAATGTCTAGGGAACATCCTCGAGGTATTCTTTATCCTCTGAATGTACCAGTGAAGCATTCCAATTCTTCATCTCTCAACCCTCGCCCATGCAACATAATTTGTAAATGCTTTTTTTGAGTTAACATTTATTTTATTTTTATATGCAACAATATAATGTGTAATATTACAATAGTAGAATTATAATAAATATGTTTATCCAAGAGAAACAAATTCTTGTATTAATCATGTCCAAAAAAAAGTTTCATTCTTTTTCCCCTCCTTCCCACCTATGATATAGGCTGTACATATATTATCATATAATACATATTTCCCTGTATGTAATGTTGAGAAATAAGATACATGTTGCTTCCACTAGAGAAAAATTCATGAGGGAAATAAAGTGAAGAATAGTATGTTTCAGTCTATATTTGAATTCTATCTGTTTCTTCTGTGGTGGTGGATGTCCTTTTTTGTCATGAGTCCTTTGGAATTGTCCTGAATCCTTACATTGTTATTAATAGTTATGTCATTCACAACTGAACATCAGATGTTATTGTTGCTACTATGTACAATGTTCTTCTGGTTCTACCCATTTCACTTTGAATCACTATATATAAATCTTTCCAAGATTTTTATAACAATATTGTTTGTCATTTCCTAAGCCACAATAGTTTTCCATTACAAAAATATAGCACAACTTGTTCAACTATTCCCCAATTGATGGATATTCCTTCAGTTTCCAGATCTTTGCTACCACAAAAAGAGCTGCTATAAATATTTTTAGAACATATGTTTTTTTTTCCTTTTTCCTTGACCATATTAGGAAATAAACCCAATCATAGTATTTCTGGGTCAAAAGACATACATAATGTTATAACTCATTGAGAATCATTAGAGACTGCCCTCCAAAATGATTGGATCAATTCGCAATTGGATTTAACATCCCTATTTTTCCACATCCCCTCTAACATGTCATCTTGTCCTCTTATTATTTTAGCCACTCTGAGAGCTGTGAAATATTTCAGAGTTGATTTGCATTTCTCTAATTAAAAATTATTTAGAGCAATGTTTCATATAATTATATTGAACTTTTTGATTTCTTCATTTTAAAACTGTCTGTTCATATCTTTTGACTATTTATCATATTAGGGAATGGCTTATTTTCTTATATATTTGAAATTTTTTCTCTATATATTTTAGATATGAGGCTTCTATCCAAGAAACAATCTATAAAACTTTCCCCAACGTATTGCTTTCCTTCTAATCTTGACTACATTAGTTTTGTTTGTACAAAACTTTAAATTTAATGAATTCAAAATTATCCATTATGTGTTTTTCAATGTTTTCTGTTTCCTGTTTTTTCATAAATTCTTGTATCCATAAATATGATTGATAACATGGTCCCTGTTCTTCTAATTTATTTATACTAATTTAAATAAGATGGCATTGAATAACTAGAATAGTTTAGGTAGGACTGTCATTTTAATTATATTGGCTGTACCCACCTAGGAAGAATTCATATTTCTCCAACTTTTAAATCTAACTTTATTTGTATAAAAAAGTGTTTTGTACTTATGTTATGTTTCTGGATTTGTTTTGGAAGATATACAACTAGGTATTTTATTCCATCTTTGGTTAATTTAAATGGATTCTCTCTTACTATCACTTAAGTGTAAGACATCAGTGGAAATAGATTATATTTTATTTTCACTTGAATACCACTATACATTGCCCTTTGAATCACCTACAAATTTAATATTTCAAAGTTCTGGTATATCAAGTCCTGTGAACATATAATATTACTGGAAAGGTCTTCTTCTTAGAGAACAGTATTAGATAATTAAATGCACCACAGTTTCCCAAATGCACAGGAGCTCATTCTTTTCCTTTTGTCTAAGATTGAATCTAACTCAATGTTGATTTCTCTGGGCTATACCCCTGATACTCTGAACTTCAACAAGTTTCAAAAGCCTTCTCACTCATGAAAAACCTTTTGCCACTATATTCCAGCATTCTTCCCATGCTCAAAAATCCCTCCACCTCTACAGATTTCTCAAAATGGAAGATCCTTCTACCTCTACCTTTGATTGTCAGAACCTCCATTAAAAAAAGAATCCAAGGCAGCTATATTCACTTCTTTATTCCTTTCTTCCTAACCCTCCAGATTTCTTTCATCACCCTCTTCAACTTCCTTTTACATGTTATCTTTCCCCCATTAATATGTACGCCGCTTTAGGATAAGAGACTATCTCTATTTTTGGCTTCTATTTATATTCTTGTCCCTTCGCACAGTGCCTGACACAAAGTAAGTCTTTAAGAAATTCTTGTTGCCTTGACAAAAATGACTATTAATCTGGAATTCCTGTCACAAACATATCCTAATTTGACTAATAGTCTAAATATACTAAATATATATTATAAGCTGGCTATTATGCATTTTTCATTATTTTTTTCCTCTAAGGATTATTAATATGATCTAAGTAGAATAATGGACAACTACATGTTACAGTGGAAAGAACACCAGGCATGGAGTCAGGAAGAATTGAGTTCAAATCCAGCCTCAGACACTTATTAACTATTTCCCTCTGGACTTTAACTGTGTTTGCCTCAGTTTATTCATCTGTAAAATGAGTTAGACAGTAAATGGCAAACAACTCCAGTATCTTTGCCAAGTAAACCTCAAATGGGGTCACAAAAAGTATTATACAACTGAAAATAACAGTTGAATATGCATAAATCTCATTGAGGGCCTATAAAGTTCTGGGACCTGATGCAGGAAGCATAATAGTGTAGTAGCAACAGCAGCAGCATTTGTTTGTAAAATCCTATAAATATTATGTCATTTTATCCTCATGCCAATTATGGGAAGTAGATGCACTTATCCTATTCTACAGAAGAGGAAGTTGAGGAAAATAGAGGTTAAATTTCTGCCCAGGGTCATACAACTAGTAAATTGAGTTCAAATTTTCCTGACTTCATGAACCAAAGACATCTTAAGAACCACATAATCTATAGAAAATTCTCTTTCGTTGAAACTTGCAATAGTCATTTCCATTAAAACTTCAAACATCGTTTGGCAAGTACACATCTTGAGCTTTGCACCTTGCTTGACACTAATGAGAGGGCCACTGAACAAAATTATTGTTGTAACTGTACTTGTCATGAAATTTTAGCAAATGTGTAATCATTATCTTAAAATATGCATTAAAAGATTCTTTATTGGAGGAGAGCTTTTAAAGCTGCGTTTTGCTTTATCAAATCAAACATTTTTGTTTCCAAACAATATACTGAGTGGGATTTTTTAGCATTGAAATCTTTCAGCCACTTGTATGACAGCAAAGATGTGGGAAGCTATAGAAAATCATTTGCTAAACTCTGCCTATTCCTTACTCATATGTTCATTAAGGAAACTACATATACACATACATACATGTTGTATTGTATAAAGAAATTGATATATGTGTTGGTAGTTTTTGAGGTTCAGTAGAAAGCTTTTTTGAGTCTCAGCATCATTTGGAATTTTTCCCACTTTTTTCTTGGTACTTTCCTTACCTGAGATACCTTGTGAAGTGATCCCTTATTGTTTTCAAGATTTTGTTGTCTACAGTAAGGATTTCCTCAGTGTATACTTTATTTGGTCCAGCTACTCTTCTTGACTTTGTCTTTCTAAGTGTCGTCTCTACTTCTTCATATAATATTTCAGGGACTGATTTTTCATGGTCCCAATGGAATGGTCCCTCTGTTACTGATGACAAGAATCAATCACATAGAAGCATTGACAAATTTGTCCAATTTTCTGTCTATTTGTTGCTCTCCTACCAGTGTCATCTATAAATGCTTATGGAATGATGTGGTTCATTTGGATCTCATACCAGGCTTTCTTGAGGCAATTTTTCACTTCCACTGTTTTTTACTATTTTATAAGACGTTAATGCTCATCATTTTCCACCATTTCCCTCCATAGTTTTTACAAATAATTTTTTTTACCAGTCCTGTGGTTTTATGTGAATATGGAGCTCTTAGTGAGGGACTTTATCAATGAAAATCTGTACCTTCCCTACAGCTTACAACCTCAAAGAGTTGCTTGTAATACTCATTAACAAAGAAATATTTATTAAATGCCTACAATATGTCAGGCATTGTACTAAGTGCTGGAGATAAAAGTATAATTTTTTTTTGTAAATCACTACTCACAATGAACTTATATGTTGAATTACATTTTAAATGGGAAGACAAAGAGTACCTATAAAATATATAAAGTTAATAAATATGATTATATTCTAACTAGTTAAATTCAAATTAAATCAATGGTAGATAAGGCATCAACAACTAATGAAGGGAAGGTATTTTCATCTAACAGTTAAAAAAAAACTTGAAAGGCTTCATAGAGACCAAGAGGTTATATTTTAAACCAGTTTGGCCCTGTCCTGTCTGTTGTTTGTCTCTTTTTGGCCAGGAGATAAATCTTTGGACCCTTTTGATCTCTTTCTTATGGCAAATCTTATATCAGTTACTTTTCAGGAAATAATGATAATAATAATCAATGCATTTGTTTTTGCATTTGGCATTGATGGCTCATTTAAAGAGTTTAGATTAAAACTGCTGTCACCATTCAATATGATCTCATATTTAGCCTTCCTTCTAATTCAATGTTGTGTTTGACTATTGTTTTAACTAGTCAATAGGCTGACTGTATGTCACAGCTGATTCTAATTACTCCTATATTGATAAAATGGGCTTTTCCTGATTTTAAGATAAAGTTTATTTTCTTTTGTTATGCTGTTAGTTAGATGTGACATTTTGGTGGATCATTTGAGTTTAGATTTCTGAGCTGAAGGAAGGATAAAGCACTTTGGATGTCAGCACTGTCTTTTTTGAATCCTTACTTTCTATCTTAGAATTGTTACTAAGTATCAGTTCCAAAGCAGAAAAGTGATAAGGACTAGGCAACTAGGGTTAAATGACTTGCCTAGGGTCACACAGCTAGTAAATGTCTGAGTTCAGATTTGAAATTAGGTCCTCCCCTCTCCAGCCCTGGCTCTCTATCCACTAATGCTCCTAGCTGCCTTTCCACATTGTCTTGTAACAATATGGTAAGCTCCTTGGATCAAAAGTTCATCAAGTTATTAAAAAAGGGGGAAACTGGTCCAGGTGGGAAAAATAGTAGGTTAAAGCTTCTGTATGAATTAGTATGAAGATCAGGCATGTGAGTGGATCCTTAGTTTCCCTTCTAGGCAAGAGAAGGTGACTCAATCTAAAAAACAAATGCTCACTATTTCCCATAACCCTCTGACTGTTCCAGACTAAAGCATTCATAATACTTAATCATGAAGCTTCTAAGCAGTCTAGAAGCCTTTAACCTTCCAAAGGAGTCTCAAAACTCAGTCAGATTTTCAAGGATATTTCCCTCCATCCTCTTCTATGCTTATTTTTTGCATTAAAGTCATAGATTATTAATGAAAACTTCTTATAAGTATTTCATTCTTGTATTTGCATTCCCAGTGCATAGCACAGTACTTGCCATATACTAATGACTTAATAAATACTTTTTGTCTGAGTGATCAAAGTACATGTTTGTCTGAAGGATCATGTCCAGTCTTCATAGGATTTCTCTGCATCTTCATGCTCTACAGTATATTAGTTTATAAGAAGCAATTATCTTTATATTGTTCTTTTTTGCATTTTCTCATATGAGATCTAGAAGGCGAGATGACTAAATGTCCCATGAAATGATGTTTCCTATTGCCTTGAGCACATAATGAAACCAACTCCATCAATTCCTTTAGCTCCTTATCCAAGAAGAAGAAACTGTAAGTGGTCTTTATACCTTTCAGGTGTCTTTAAAAAAAAAAAAAACATCTTTTACCTTCTGTCTTAGAAGAGACACTAAGTATTGGTTCTAAGACAGTGTGTAATTAGAATCTGTTACCCTAAAAACTACAATCCCTAGCACCCCACTCTCCTCACATTACCATTACATACTGACTAGGGAGGATATAAATTTGGTGTAGCCCTGCCTCTCGCTCTCTTATCTTCCTGCTGGGGCTTTAGTGGAGCAGGGTTTTTAAACAGGCAAAACTTAGTCGTGTGGCCTTAATTTTGTTAAATAATTAGGTTTTCTTTTTACTTCTTTTTCCTTTTTATTCCTTCTACTTCAAGTGATTATTAATAAACTTTATAAAATACAGTTCTTGGAATATTGGACATTAAATCCTACAGTAGAAGAGTGATAAGGGCTAGGCAATTGGGGTTAAGTGACTTGCCCAGGTCACACAGGTATGAAGTGTCTGAGGCCATATTTGAACCCAGGATCTCTCATCTCTAGGCCTGGCTCTCAATCCACTGAGCCACCTACCTGGCTGCCCCTAGAGCTTCTTATAATAAGTCAATTCTTTGGTCACCTTATCAAGATCTCACATTTTAGTGTTGCAATTAATGTTTAGAGATAGTCTAAGGACTATGAATAGCAGACTGCCAAAGGCACAAAAGTGGGTTAGCCCCATTAAAAGTACAAGCCCCACTAACAACTTTTCCTCCTCTTTAAATATCCCAAGTAAGATGACACTCACGCTACACAATGATAAGTGGAAGAAATCTATTATGAAAGGCTTGCTACTGTCTACAACAGTGCTGAACAAGGTTCTTCATAAATATTGCCCACAATGCTGACAAGGGCAAATCCATGCTAGCTATCCCCATTTCAGGGGAAGTACACAGACTACAAGGTCTCTTTTTCTCCCTCATCCCACACTGTCGACAGACACATTCCTAAATCACTGAAATTGGACATGTGTAAGCAGGGGATGCAATCCAATTACAGTCTCTAGAGCTCTATTTTAATTCTACCATTGAATGGATATATAACAACAGTGCACGCATATTTGGATACATCAAGGATCTGTGATATCAGTATGAGTGTTCCTTCACAATACAAATCACAATCTCTCTAAACCTTAATAGAAAAGCGTATTGGTTCATAAGTTGGTTAGGCAAACAAATTCATAATCTCCAAATTTGACTAGATGTGTTTTCAGATGAAAGAGAAATAGTTTATAACCACTCCTTTATGAAAAGCTTTTCCAGCTTGATAGGACTTCCCATGGCATGTGCTTCACTAGCATAGCCTTTAAGAACTCAAAGTAAAGGAAATAGTAATAACAATATTGTAAAGATGATCAACTATGAAAGGCTTAAATACTGACCAAGACAATGATCCAAGACAATTCCAAAGGAACAATGATGAAAAATGTTATGCCCCTCCAGAGAGAAGTGACAAACTCTGAGTGCAGATTGAAGAATAGTATTTTTAACTTTTATTGGGGGTGGTTGCAACATGAATAATATGGTAATATGTTTTCCATGGCTTCACATCCATAATTGATATCATGTTGCTTGCCTTCTCAGTGGATGGGGAGAAAGATGGAAGGTATGGAGAGAATTTGGAAATTGAAAATTTTTAAATAAATGGTAAATGAATTAATGAATAAAAGGACAAAAACTAATTTAGGGTTAATTTTACACTGTAATGAGTCAAGGTAGTAGGCCTTTAGTGGCGATGTAGAGATATAATCATTATGTCATATAGCCTGTTATATAGTCTCTATATTAGATACTAAAACTAAAATTCTATGATTATCCAATACAATACAATAATTATTTGTTAAGCACCTACTGTGTTCCAGGCATTATGCTAAGTGCTGGGGATACAATTAATAAAAAAGAAAAACAGTTCCTTCCCTCAAGAAGTTGCAATCTAAAAGGAGGAAATAACACACACACACACTCGTAGGAAAGTGAAGGTGAGAGGAAACTAGGAGGTATCAGGGCAAGGACATCTTGTTCTATGAAGTTGAAATCAATAGCAGATGCAAAGTAGAGTGAATTAAAGGTCCAGTTTCTGTCCTCTATAGGAAGATATTGGGAGGTGTTTGCTACTCCATCCTCCAGCTTTCTAATCAGAGGAAAGAGGAGAGTGAGGGAGATGATGTCAATCAAAGCTTGAGTTAACAGCATGGTGATGAAATTAGAAGTGATGTGTTTATCCTGGGAGAGTATAGTCTAAATGAAAATCATACATATCTTTATACTTTTTAGCCAAGAATACAGTAATCAGGTTTGCCAATAGTTAGAAACTCTGAGTACCATCCAACTTCCAACATGAATGACATAGTAGCAATCAAATAAATTTGGTAGGAATCAATGTATCTTTTGTCCCAAACCCTCTAACAGTTATTCACAATGAGGACTATAAGGACCCAGAAAGTAGAAGGGATTTTCCTGGTCATTGTCTGTCAAATCCTTCCAAGGCTCCCAGGGACTATCAGAAAAGACTCTGGGTATCAGTATTTCAAGAAATGTATTCCTAGATTGGGACATGCTTCTTCCTATATCTTTTCTAGACTTTCAGATGCCCTGAGGGCTACATAATACTACAATTTTCTCTGGTGAGACATACCATCTCCTACATTCTCTACTTCTGGAATGCACTAAAAAAAAATCATCCTGCCTCTTCACTAGGTTTCTAGTCACCTTCTAATCATGGCAGGATGATTCCTCATGATTCTTTTAGGCTTCCTGATATACCTATGGGCTAAAATCTGACCAAGACCTTCTCCTGCCTAGCTTTAGGTATGGAAGTGGGTGTAGAGAACATACTACTTCCTGTTTCCTCAATAAGCTCTCAGTCTTTGAGGGTCACAACTTAATGGCTAAAGGAAGACCAGGACACACAACTTCCTGCCTCTTCCAAAGGCTTTTCAGTATTCCTAGTCACCACACCTTCTGCTTATATATGCCATTATTTAGGAAGCCAGACATCTCCTAGAATTCAATGGGTCAATCAGTTGAAGCTTTTGTTGAAACCTCAAGAGTCAAATTTGAGCCTTCCTTCCTTCATCAGAAGACCTCACCAATACATTGCCTAGTCTTTTGCTCAAATGGTTAGCATACTCTCTTTATTCTTCAAATTCCTATAATGCTGACTCCTAAAATACTAAAAAAAAAAAAAAACTGCAACATTCAGGTGGATGCTCCCTCATTCTTCTGTACATAAATGCTCCTCACTACATATCTCACTAGATCTGCCCATTCATTCCATCAATACTAAGACAGAAGGTAAGAGTTATAAAAAAATTTTTTAATCCTCAACCTACTCAACTCCTATTAAATACTTCTCTATATAGTATCTCAGATACATACAAGGATAGCCATACCCTAGATTTTGCCCTCACTCACAAAGATTCCATTTCTATATTCACTAATTATGAAGTTCCTTAATCTTAATATAATATTTGATGCTTCCATCTCTTCCCTAAACTTAAACATATATGTGCCTTGTTACCTCCAATCATCCCATTCCATAGTATTATCCTATTATCCTTCCCACACTGGCTAAATTCTCTTTTTTTCTCAGTCTTAAACTTTTGATGAAGTAGGTCAAGTCTACATCATCCTTTCTCTCAAATCTGTTATTCTCTTTTCCTACTACTAATCATGCCTAGGAATCTTCAACCTGGATTGTGGACATCTGCCTCCTTTGCCCCTACTTACATGCTACTGAATAAGAAATGGAGAAAATCACAAAACCATGCTGGCTGGATCCACTAAAAATATGTTCTATTTAATTTCAACTGGGCCTTCACTACAACACAGAAATTTTACTATTCCTCCCTAACTGAGGCCCTGTACCACTCACCACAGTGGCTATTGGAAATTTCTTTTCTTAAGTCTTCCATCAATCTCTTCTTTTCTCAACCCTGTACTGTCTTAGCTGAGGACCTCACCTCACCATATTTGAAAAATGGAGGTTATTTGGTGCTAGCTCACAGTTTTACCTTACTCATTTCACATCTAACTTCATCCCCTGCCTTTCTGCTTGCCAAATCCTATCCTTCTATATGATCCCATTCTTTTCTATATTTTCTAGCAGATTATAATCACTATTTTCTTATTATCTCTTCTTTCTTTATCTTTCTCTGTCTGCCTCTGTCTCTCTGTCACTTTCTCTCTCTATCTCTCTTGGTCTTTTTTCTCTGTCTGCCTGTCTCTGCCTCTCTCTGCCTCTCTCTGTCTCTCTGTCTCTGTCTGTCTGTCTGTCTGTCTATCTCTCTCCATCAACTTTCACCTATACTATGCAGTATCCTTCTAATTTGTCTGGAAATAGACAATTAAAGAAATAAGAAGAGAGATTACTAATGTAAACTAGCAGTTCATAGTCACACTATGATTCAAAGCTCAGAAACTCCCAAGCAGGTAAAGGTGTCATGGGAGTCTAGAGGGAATGGTAAAGGATAGTTCTGGTATGATGGGAGTATTTTAGTTCAAAGGCAGTGTATCTCAGTGTAAAAATCAACTAATTCTGAAAATAAGAATGTTAGCTTGGTCAGAATAGGAAAGGACATCCTCTCAAAGTTATTGTCAAAGCCTCAAGCAGACATCACTTAGAACTGGCATTGTCTCTCTCCACCAAATAGCATCCTTCACAGTCTGGCAAAATCACTTTCCTGAAGCACAGATCTGACCATATCACTCAGTACGTTCCAGTGGTAATGAATGAAAGATGCAATTATTCAATATAATAATTAATAACCATTAATTAAGCACCTAATACATGCCAGTAAAATGAACACAACCAAAAGAACAGTTTTTACTATGACTACAATAATGTAAAAGAAAACAACTTTGGAGATTTCATTTTTATCAATTCAATTACCAAATATTAAGTAAAATCTAGTCATGAAACTTTTAAAATTCATAAAGGTGTTTATACTGATTAGCTCACTCATGTCTTGAAAGAGATGATGTAAAATATAAATTTCTCTATTTAACGTTTAAAACCCTTCATAACCTTGCCCCAGCCTATCCTTCTAGCTTTGTTATATATCACTACATTTTCTGAACTTTTGATCCATCCAAATTTGCCATTTTTCTTTTGGTCATACCTGACATTCCTTCTCCTATCTCTTTGCATTTGTATGGCTGTCCTTCATACCTAGAATACACTTCTTATATACCTTTAACTATAAAATCTCCATCCTATTTCAGTACACAGTTCAAGAACCATCTTCTTGAAACCTTTCCTATATTTCTTAACTACTAATGCTCTCCCTCCCAATCTTGAATTTACTTGTCTTTTATTTGTTAGCATTTATTTTCTTCATTTTTTCTGTATATGCTTATCTATGTATTTTTTGTATTCTCCATTAAAATGTAAGATTTTTGAGAATAGCCATTATTTTTTACATTTGTATACCTTAGGATCTGGCACATAATTACATCGCTTGTTTGCTTGCTCCTCTAGTCCATCGCTCTTCTGAAAGAGGTTGAAAGCATGCTTAATCATCAGTCTTCTGAAGTCATGACTTATGATTTCATTCAAAGTTCTTAAGTCTTTGAATAGTTTTTTTTTTCTTTATATTATTGCAGTAAATCTATAAAGCATTCTCCTGGATCAGTTCTGAGAAAATCAAATATTGAACAGTAAACATCACAGATGGACAACAGCATGATTGGTTACAAAGTCTGAAGTAGCATAGATGCTAGAAAATAATATGATTAGATGGAAATCTGGAATGCAGGGTTAGCAACAACTCCTCCTTCCATCTCGTTGCTATGGAAAGCTCATTAGTGATGTCCACATGCATAGATAGTTAGTGTCATAACAATAACAGACCAGACTTACAGAACTGACTTCCAGGCACCCACCTGCATCCTGCAAGGCTTGTTAGGGAGATAATAGATCTCCCTTAATTGTGCATGGGAATGCAAGTCTCATTAGTAAGTTAACAAGTCTTCCTCAATAGTGCATGGGCAGTAAGTTGAGTACAGGTAATATATTTCTTCAAATTAAGGTAATTTATGAAACAAGTTAGCTTAAAGGGGAAAACTGAACTTTGGAATTTAGAAACATTTCTTAGGCAGTTACAAAATAAAAATCAATTACAGCATGAAATCAAATATAAAATATAAAATCAGGAAGCCCTATATCATGATCTCTTCACTGGCTAAGAAATGAACCATTTTATTAGTAACTGCTAACCTTACCAATAAATTGAATATGCTTGAAACTTTGTGCCTCAGTTTACCTTAATTTCAATCATGACAGTTCATTTCCATCTGTATAAGCCTTCTTAAATTCCTCTTAATCCATTACTTTAATTATTTCTTCTTTTGAATATTAAATTTAACTCTCCCCTGATTGTGAAAATGAAATTAATTCATTCTCCCCTGATTGTGAAAATGAAATTAACTCCCCTGTCCATTTTTAGATTTAATCACCAAAAGTGTAAACATCACACTTAATCATTTAGTAGGAAGGCCTGTGACCCACGTGTGCAATAGTGAGTGATGAATAAGAATCAAACTGACTGCCTCATGGGCTGTCCTAAGCAAAGGTTCAACTGTGATTAATAGACGTAAAATTAGGGCACAAAAGAAAGTGTCTTTAAAAGGGAGTTACAACTTCCTGGGGAGACTTCTGGAATTCTGAGTTCAAATTGGAGGCTGGTGAAGAATCTGCTGACTAGACCTGTTCCTGGTGAGATTGGCCTTGAATCACTCCCTTTCAACTAACACACGGTGAGTGAAAAAGCTGACTCCTTTCCTGGATTTTCTGAAGAGACTAACCTCAGGAGAGACCTACCTCTTGAGAGAGACATTACCAGGTCCTCAGCTTTGCCGAGACCCCTCTGGCTAAGGACTAACTCTCCCTGCCTGGGTTGAGCCAGGGCCAGGAGTAAATTGATTAGTGCTTAGGCTAGCTATCTTACCCTATCCTCTCCATGATTTCCTATTTTATTCTTTCTATAATTTGTAAATAAACTGTAAATAAATCTCTTTGGAATAAATTAAATTCCTTGTAACCTTATTTTAAAATATAATCCAGTCCAACATTTTATAAAAAAAAAGAAACCTATTTTCCCCTTACATCCTTGCAATAAAAGTTTCAGTCTATGTGTTGTTTTACCAAATTTAATTTCATTTTAGGTGATAGAGACAAGGACAATTGAATTTTGGTGTGGAAAGACAAGAAAATACTGAGACTACTGTTTTTGTTGTTGATGCTGCTGCTACTGTTGTTGCTGTTTTCCAAGGGGATATATGATATTTTAATATCAATATTCTTGGGCTGGCATTCAAGACTCTTCTTAAACTGACTCAGTTTTCTAGCCTTATTTAACACTGTTCTACTTAATACAAACTGTATCCCAGACAAATTGGCTGGAACCCAAAGTCCTTGAATCTATACATTCACACAGAAATCCCTCTATGGCCAGTGCAAACACATTTACCTTCCCATTCACTTATATTCTTCTCTTCCTATAAGGATCAGATCAAATTCCACCCCCTCCAGAGAAAGTTCTCTTTCCCCTAGATAAAATTGGTCTCCCCAATCTAAAATTGCTTTATGGGGACCTATATGTTCAACAATTCAATTCACTTCAATAGGCATTTATTGAATGTCTACTATAGGGCTAGGCACTGAGAATACAAAAAAAAAAAAAACAGAAACTGCCCTCAAGGAGGTTGTATTCTATTTAAAAACATAAATATTACAAAATAGGAATGAAGATGAGATCAGGCAAAGAACTCTATAACTATTTGAGGATGGAGAAAGAACTAATAGTTGTGAGGATTATGAAAGGCTTAGGAAACAGCTAAGTTAAACATCAAAGAAAGGCAAGGATTCTCAAAGGATGAGAAGAGCATGCATTTCAGACATATATGATTGTTAAAAATGAATGCAAAGAGACAAGAAAAGGCAAGTTGAATTTGGTAAACAACTAGCCGAGCTTACCTAGAACACAGAGTACATTAAGAGAAATTATATAAAACAAGGGCAAAAAAAGTAGGTTGATGGGGAAATCCTTTATCACCATGTATTGTGCTGGTTTGCATGAGTCTATTTCCCAGAAAATTTTAAGTTTTTTGGGCTTAAAGACTGTGTCCTTGGCCATTTTTAAGACAGCCTCACTAAGCTCCTTGATGGGACTAGAAGTCATACCCTAGAGGTTTGAACCTTTTCATCTCTGGAATTTCTGCCTAGATGATCCACTGTCTATTTATTGGTCCTTGTGTCTCTCCACCTATTTCATAAAAAACAGACATTCTTTATTTCACTTCTTACTCTCTAGTCACCCTTACAACAAACTGTCCAAATGACTTTCCAAGGGCTAAAATACACACACAGTCTTCTCCCTGACACCAGTCTCTGGAATCACAATCAAATCTACTTTAACATTGTTCCTGAAATTGGTACAACAATTTTCCCCATTCCATGGCTCCATTCACCATTCCAATCACTTTGTAGAACTAAGAATTCCTCCATGACTGAAAATCCCTATATCCTTTGTGTCTTCCTTTTAAAATTTTGAGACCTTTACAGGAACTATCTTTGCTTTGCATTTTTATCCCCATGACTTAGCACAGTGCTTAACATTTAAAATAATGTGTTTAATCAATGCATTTTCATTCACTTATTTTTTTCATTTTTGTTCATCTTCTAGGCTAGAGGAAACTCCTTGGCTGAGTTCGTGGATAGGCTGGCCACTTGAAGAAAACTCTATTCTGTAATCTAGTCATCCAAGGTATACTGTGTTCATTGAAAGAAGAGCCTGACCTCTTTTTGTACTGAACAAAAGATGACATGTCCAAGGAAGCAGAGGTTCAATTTTCTGAGCACATCATGTTATTAAGCATTGCATGCTAATTGACCAACAAATTCAAACCAAAACCCTTCCTCAATTTAGGTCTGGACTCTGAATAGCAGAAGAAACAGGCTTTTATATATTAAAATAATTAATCAATAAGTCCAATTAATTATAAGGAGACTATAGAATATCTGAGTAATCTGATTTCTAATTGAAGGAAAGATTAAGGGCTTTTGGAGCTGGGAGGTGACATTTTTTGAATTCAGGAAAAGAGGTGTTTCATTCCTTTTTAAGTATCTATAAACAATAAAAGAAACATGGAAACAATAACTGATCCACGTAGGGTGAGATTTCAGATAAGATATAGGTTGCTTGAGATGTACAATTATGAGAAAATTCCTTGCATTGATCTAAGGATCAGACTGAGATTCTGGTCAACATAACCTAGGTACTTATTTAAGAGTCTCTAAACAGAAGCTACAGGTGGTTCAGTATCCCAGCTATGTAGGGCTAAGTTCAAACAGTGAAATAAGGTGTTCTCCCAATTCTCACAACTGAATAAACTTTTCTAATGGGATTAAATTTGGACTAGACCCAAAATTAAATAGACAGGAAATTGAGCTAGGTCCAAAATTGAATCATAAGATAGAATCAGTATATTTCACTCACTTCCCACAATTAACCACTTGCTATCCTAGTCTCTCCAATTCCTTCAAATTTTGTATATCTTGTAGGGTTGAGCACCCTGCATTCACTTTTTTTGGCCAATCATCCTCATCCTGGTTTCTCTAGATTTGGTTCTATTTTTGGATCTAATTCAGGTTTTCCCTTTTAAAAAAAGGAGGAAATTGAGTATAGGATAGTTAGTTGGTTTATCCTTACTCAAAGGAAGCGATGATAAACCAAAGAAATATAACTGCTCTTTGTAAAATGACCAGAAAATAATTCAGTAGCTTCATCTTGGTTTTCAGCAGCTTCATCTTGGTTTTCAGCATCTGAGTGTCATTAAAACATAGAAAAGTCCCTGCAAAGCCACTAATGATCCACATTTTTCTTTGCCTATGCACTGAGCATTGTCTTACACAAACCTGGGCTATATTCTCTTTTTACAGATGATGAAACTGAGACACATGGAGTCTAAATAATTTGTTCAAAATCACACAATGGAAAAAAACAGATTCAGAATGATATGACTCTTAGATAATTATAGAACTATGGAATACAACTGTGCTATAAGGATTGATGAAGGAGCTAGTTTCAGAGAAATAGGAAAAGACTTGTATGAACTGATGCAAAATAATGTGAGTAGAACCAAAAGAAAAATGTATATAGTAATAACAATATTTTAGAAAGACAATCTATTTCTTTCTTTTTCTTGTTTTTTTCCCCTTAGAACATGGTGAAAATTTGTTTATTTTTCTTGCCTTCTCAAGAAGTAGGGAGGTGGGGTTGGGGTGGGGAGAAAAAAATATAGAATATAAATAAAAATAAAATTTAATTTTTAACAAGGAAAAAATAGGCCTCAGGTACAATTTCTCAGATGTTTTCCTCTCCAAACAACACACAAAATGGTAGGGCTTATAGAAGCAATCACATTTTAATTGCATTCTAAAGTAGATGGGTCAGACATGGAGCTATTTGTCAGCCCTATTATCAATGCTGGGGAGGTACTGTATAATCCTCTCTGGATACCAGAGCATTTATGTAAACAGTGAAAATGAGCAGAAATGCTACAGCTGGACTATAAATCTGGAGATAAATAGCTCCAGGGCCAAAATCCAACCTTTGTCTTCCCTGTTTATTGCAGAGAAATGGGGAGACAAGAATCAAATTATTCTAAGCTCTAAATGAGGATCAGGGAAAAAAATAGTAAAAATACAGAGATATTGCTAACCCAGAATTTACAGGACTCCTTTCTTCCATAAAAGTTTTGTAAATACATCAATGGCACATTTACTGAGAAAGATGGAATACAAGACAGCAAGATGGCTCAAAAAACATTTCTGATAAAGTGGTTAAAGAACATGATCAAATAATATACACCAATTGTTTGCCTTCTTAGCCAGATTTTGAGGAAAAATTTCCAGCCTCATGACTTTCATTAAAGTTATGAAACAATCACCCTTCTGACAGTAGAATACCCTTTTAGAAAATTAATTTTACTGACTATAAAACTCAGGTTTGTGGGACTACTGCCTGTCTTTGGGGCGCACAGCCAGAAAGCCATTCATATATAGAACATCTGAAGTGGAAGAAAATAAGGGATTTCCAGCACAGACTTCTATGGGCATTTGTTTTGGCTGGCTCCCTAGTTGTAAACTCCTTGGTTTAAAGTGAGTCAACTCATAATAATTGTGCTTGATAGAGAGTAAATTCAAAGGTAAATGGGGCAGAAGCCAATTGGCCTCTTATTTTGTAGCTTTATTGTTTATTGATTCATGCCTCATGTCAAATATAATTATTGGGTAATTTTCTGATGCCCTTCATGAAACAAAAGATCCGGAGATGCATCCTGGTGTTTGTTTAAGTTGGAAAAAACAATGGACAAATCTAAGCTGTCACTTTTTACCATTGGGAAAGAAGTTAGACAATTATACTTGTATAATTACGAATTCAATCTCAGTTTTCATTCTCTAGAGCACAGGCTCCAGGACACAATTCAAGTAACAGTGCTGCTGTTTACAAGAGGTATTGTTTCTTCTCTCCCTCAACTGTGCCATTGGTTTGATTTGTGTATATGTGTTTGTGTGTGTGCATTTTTTGTAAGTGGAGTTGTTGCAGCCAAAAAATAAATAAATAATTATATATATGTATATATATATATATATATATATATATATATATATATATATATATATATATATATATATATAGTAGTCTCTCGGTGATCGAGAATGACTATTGTACAGTTTCATCTACGGTGTACCTGCATGTGGCTTTGGAGTCCAAAGGCTGAGGCGCACAGTTTGTGGCACATGGGGCCTGGGATGCCAGTTGTTACGGGAGGTGCCGTTGTGGCCTGGTGTCGGCGTTCACGCACAGCGGCAAGACATCGACGTGGCTCATCTTCAAAGGTGGTGGCGGCATGGTGAATGTGGGTTCTCCAGCTGCTTCTGTCAGAGGCAGCGAGTTCTAGTTGCTTTGGTGTCATGCCAGCCCACTTCAAGTTGGACTTTAGCTGATCCTTGAATCTTTTCTTCGGTCAGCCTTGTTTCCTGAGTCCAGCTGACAGTTCACCATAGAATACCTGTCTTGGTATTTGCTGTGGGTCCATGCGGATGACGTGTCCAGACCATCGTAGCTGGGTTTGGAGGACCAGGACTTCGATGCTGGTGGAGTTGGCTCTGTCGAGGCCTTCCTGGTTGGTGATTCGGTCCTGCCATCGGATCCTCATGATTGACTGGAGGGAGCGTTGATGGAATTGCTCCAGCTGTTTCATGTGCTTCCGGTACAGTGTCCATGTCTCACAACCGTACAGGAGCGAGCTGAGGACCACTGCGTTGTACACTTTGAGCTTCGTCGCGGTGCTTACACTGCTGTGTTGGAGGACTTTGCAGCACAGCCGCCCGAGTGCCTGGCTGGCCTTTTGGATCCTGGCATTAATCCTCAAGAGTAAGTAGTACATATCCAAAGAATTCAATCCATTCAAGAAGTACATCTGATGTAGTCTCTGTGTTCTGAGTATTGCACTAGATACTGTAAAGCACAAAATAGAAGTAAGAGAAATGTTTTTTAACTTTTTAAAAATTATTCTATAAGCAATAATTTTATATGTGTGTATGTATATATATAATACATATATAATATATACATATGAATCAGGAAAAAAGTTCTCAAGTCTCATTTCTTATTACTTACTAACAAAACTGCCTAGAGGGTTTTTTTAAGTTTCAATGGATCTGGAAATCGTATTCAACTGAAATTATGAACTCTGATTAACTATGATGTTAAAGAGAAGTAGAGTTTTTCCTGAATAATAGAAAGAATAAACTGTTGCTACCCAACTTTGAACCAGGCCACATATCACAAAAAGTTAAGAAATTTTTCCAAGAAATTGAGATGAACATGTCTCAATGACCTGAAGATTTACCTGATTTAAACCCTGTTGGAACCTTTGAACTATTTATTCATCATGACTAAACTTGAAAAGTTGGACTGATCCTTTAAGGTACACTTATCCATTGTGATATCTGCAGATTCATGATGAAGAATTAGAGTCAAAATATTATGATCTCAGTACTGTGTAATTAATTTCTATACCCTAGAACTCCAATTCCCAAAATCCCATGTTTCTTCTCATGCTATGTGCTGACATAGGGAGGATATAAATTTGGCGTAGCCTCACCTCTCACTCTCTTTCAGTGATAGCATGCTATGAAGTGTGAATCTTAAAACTATTCAGGCTCTACCTTAGAAGATTTGATTAAGTTATTCCCCATTTTTAACAATGGAGGTACTTGATAAGGCAGGTATTGAGAACTTTTAAAATTACTCCACCCTACTCAGACAGTGCATTAGGGGAAGATAAAGTTGCAAACTCCTGATTGAACAATGAAAAGTCCCTAACTCATACTTATAATAAAGCTAGAACCTTAAGCTAGGTGGTCTATTTTTAGATTTAATACAAAAAGGTGCTAAGTACCTATAAAGATTAAATTAATCACTAAAAGATCAAGCAACTTACAAAAGGCAAGCTTAACAAAGAGGTGTGAAGTACTAAGAGGATTTAATCTAACCAGAGAAGGTGAGAACCAAAGAAGATGAAAACTAAGAATGGGCAGTCCTGGGGGAAAGTGTCTACTGTGATTTGTAGATGTGAAAATTTAAGGGAGGTGACATAAGAGAAATTTTCTTTAAAAGGAAGGGGTAAAAGGTAATTGAGGTAGTTGGAATTCAGAGTTGAAGTGAGGATATTTTGAATGGAGTACGCAATTGAATTCAGTGTGGAGTTAGACTCTGAACTCAGTTTAGGAGATTCAGTTGAGGACTGGTGCTTGCTTGGAGACAATCTTGTGGTGAGTGATAAAGACTGACTCACTCTCCCTTAGGCTCAGGCCTAGGCCATTTTGCCCTAGTCCTTTTCTACTGCTTGGCTATTCTCTCTCTCTCTCTCTCTCTCTCTCTCTCTCTCTCTCTCTCTCTCTCTCTCTCTCATTCCCTCCCTCTCTCTCTCTCCTTCCCTTAATATCTTCATTCTTTATATGAATTAAAATCTCCATAAATCCCCAGCTGACTTGGGTATTTTTCATATGTGGGAATTTCCCATGGCGACCACTTATTTAGATTTTAAGTCAAAACACTAAAATTTGGCCAAAACCTTTACAGTAGTTTTGGCATTTTATAGTTTTTAATATTCACAGAAGGCAAAGTGAGGTGAGTGTCAGGAGAACTTGATCACATGGTTTTAATTTTGTTAGATAATTAGGTATTTTTTTACTTCTATTTCCCTTTTATTCCTTCTACTTCAAGTGATTATTAATAAACCATAGAAAACATAATATTTGGAGTATTGGACATTAATTTAAATCCTACAGCACCCAATCACATAAAAACAACTGAGTCCAACAAAAAGGTTAATGTTGAACATTTTTAAGATTTGTTATGATTCAATTAATTTAATTTTACTTGGTCCAAAGAAATTTGTATATCATTGCCTCACTATAAAAAGTAGAATATGCTGCTTTAAGAGGAGATGAATGCCATCACTTAAAAGACTTTAAACAGAAGTTCAATGGTCACTTCTTGGGAGTGTAACAGGCCATTTCTACTCAGGAATCTGTTGAAGTAATTCTACAATGGTGTGCATTTTACCTGAAATAAAGTAAAATAGAGTGCTCTCTAAAGTTCTGGTATAAATTCTATTGATCCATAGAATACATAATAATATAGTTGTGACGGTGACCATAGGTTTTCAAAGACTAGTGCCAAAAGATTAAAGACTCTAGAACATTCTACGTAGTTGGAAAAGTTTTGAGTATGGATTTAGCAATAGACTATGCCACTAATTCAAGTGATACAAGCCAAGGTATAAATGGAGAGGCTTATCTTCAGAAATCAGGCCACTAGGTGATGATTGTTTTGCACATTACAAAACATAAAATTACCCAAATTGTGGTGATGGTCATTGGATAAAGCAGTCATGTCAACAATTCCATAGCTTTTTTGAAAGATTTAAAAGAAGCAAAATTAAAATTATAATACCATGATGTAGTTTAAAGGAAGTAGTTGATCTGTATATGCTAAGTGAATCTGTTGGGGATTTTCACTCCTTGGTGGGCAATGAGCAGCATGTGCAAAGGCGAAAAAGACAGAATCATACATATGGCAAGATAGTAACAGGGCTGGTAAGAATGCATCCTTGTTCAGTAGATCAAGATTAAAATTTGAAATGGTAAAATAGGTCCAGTAGTCACAGATCATTGAATTTGAAGCTGAAGATCCAGGAATTAAAACCATAGATAACAAAAAATAATCATCCCATGTCATTGATCCTCAGAACAAAAAAATTATCAGAAAATTCATCTGTCTTTTTAGGTATCAGTAAGTCTTATTCCCAGTGACAATACCAATAGTACTTCATCCCTACTTAATGTTGCATTAATTCTTTGACATATATGTGTGTGTTATATATAAATAACTTGCTTTTATTTAAAAACCTAAATATTTATTAGTATTTATATATTACACACACACACACACACACACACACGCACATACACACACACACACACACACACACACACACACACACACATTGGCTTTAATTGTGTAAAAAATATAGGTATAATCCCCAAGGAAAACTTGAGGACACATTCAGGTTCTGGTGCATTGGTGGGTGCTATAATTTCATTTATATTTATATTTAATTATATTATGAGGATTAGCACATAGGTACAATTGTACTCACTTTCCTTTACCTTTTGGTATAAGATTTTTCGAAATTTAAGTAGGAAATGCCCAAACTCCTTGAATAGAAGTTCCAGCTTTTATTCAGAGCCTGTGGACTTTCCAAGCTCATCATTTCTTCTAAAAAAAAAAATGAGTCTAAGGTTCTTGGAGTCAGGGACTTTATGGTTTGGTTCATGTTTTATATTGTAACAGCTATTGGTTGGCTTCTATGTGGTTCCCAGATCTCAATTCAGTTCTGCTGAGCAAAGAAATACCTCTTCTCTTTGAAAAAGGAAATTCTTTCTCTCTTTTTACAAAATTTACATACAGCAACAAGATAAAAATCAGTATTAATGGCTAGTAGAATTTATAGATACATATTAGGTAATACAGATATGGAGAAATAAATCAATTGAGGGCCTGAAACTCCTGCTTACTGATGGTCAAGGAGAACCCCTGCAGGATGAGAGACAAAACAGAAAGTTAACATGTTGGCAGCAGGAGAATTGGCTTTTCCCCAGGTGGACAGAGAAAGAGAAACAAGGAATTGTTAGCTAAGCTAAGGTCCATTGCCAGAACTTTGGCCTGCCACTTCAAAATGCATTTTATCCTCTGTTCATTCCAAATTCTTCATTGTCCTCTATACTGCTACCTACATGTCCCATGGCAACTGCAACACAATCCTGTTCAATTGTCTTTGCTCCAAGAGAAAACAGTTAGTTATAACTCTGTGGTTGATTTATCATATAGCTTATTTGCCATCACCAGAAGTATTCAAAAAGTTAGATGATCCCTTGTGGGGAATATTAGCATATTTCCTGGCATAAAGCTAGTATTTAATAGATGCTTATTGACTAATTGAGTATAATCTTACAGAGAGAAAATTTGACTTTCAATAAAATATAAGATTTTTGAAGCAATTCTGTTTAAATTCTGTTTAAAAAACTAACCCCCAATAGAATTTTTGAAATGTAAACACAGAAAAGATAAGTAATCTAAAATGGCCAACACATTTAAGGAATTGGAAATGGGGAAATGATGATGAGGCTGTTGTTTGCCCTTCTTTTTCAAGAAGAACCAATCAAATCATAGAGGAATATCTTGATTTGTGCATGAATTGGATTTAAGTGCACAGAGTTGTACAAAGTCATTAGCCTCATCCTCTCTCCAGTCATCCAAGTCCAGTGGCAAAACAAAAGTCAAGATGACTGTTGATGGTTCAGGATACAGTGGATGACTTTGGCATCTTTAATGTCTAATTAATTTCTATGTATTCCACTGTGCCTGCTTCAATTGCCGTCATAGCCATTGGGACAAATTGTTCTTACATTTCCACCAAGGGAAATGGTGATAGTTGATGAGATATTTGTAATCCTGTAGGAGAAAAGACTAGCATCCCTTAGAATTCCCTTTCTTTAAGTGTAATAATTTTTAAAAACTCAGGATCTGGGGGTAATTTTATTATGTTTGTTGATTTTAAGAGAGGGGAAAAGCGGGTGGAAAGGAAATATATTAGTGAGTAAATGAGGGCAAAAAAGAGGAAAGTCATATCTCAAAATTAGGACACAAAGAAAAAGGAATATACAAACATGAATTGGGGGTGGGATAAGCTGTTATCTCAGGGAGTTAACACTGATCAGAACTAGGTGAATAAGAGTTCTAAAGACAGACAGAGAGAGGGTCAACAAAGAAATAGATAGGACAGAATAAAAGAAAGACCACTTTAAGAGGGAAGAGTTGGAGAAGGAATAATAAACAAATAAACTTAGACTATGGAGAGAAGAATATAAAGCTTTGAAAGAACCAGTGATTAAGACCTAGATTAGGTAAAATAGAAGAGAAACAGAGAAGTGATACTAGATAATTTCAATTATAAATTTACTATTTTTGTTGTTTGTCATTCATTTTTGTACGGGACCAATGGCATTATGGAATGATATCTTTATATGTTCATGAATTGAATTTAAGGTAGGAACAGTTGTACAAAGTCATCAATCTTGCTCTCTCTTCCAGTGTCATCCAAGTCCAGTGGCAAAACAAGGCAAGGATGATGGTGATATGGGTGATCTTGGCATCTTTAATATCTGACCAAGCTCTAAGTTCTCCACAGTGCCTGCTTCAAATGCTTTTATGGCCATTGGAATAAATTATTCCCATTTGTCTGTTCCACCAGGAGAAATCTTCATATGGCTGTGGTACTTATCTTGTTAACCCATTGACAGGCTTGTGGCCCATCAGTTACCCTCAACCTAGTTTTGTCAATCTGTCGAGATGGTTACTAGGATGTGACCACTGAGTATGCTATGGGTTCTTGGAGCCATACGTAAGAGTATATGAGGTGTTATTAGTGTTCAAGGAAGTCTAGCACTTCTGGTACAAGCACTTTCCAAGTCATTTCCAGGGCTGCTCATCTACCTTTGGTATCTATCTGGCATTCAGTTCTATAGATTAATAATGACTATTGTGTTCTCTTTTTTATTAAAGTCTTACCTTATATACCCATTCAGTAAAACATTAATTCCTTTGAGAACAGGGACAAAATGATTGTTTGGTGCCTATTTCATTTGTGTCCCAGTGACTAACACAATCTTTTACACAAATTAGCACTAGTTTTAGCAAATTAAATAGTTAAGTTGACAAAATAAATATTTGTTGAATTGAAGATAGATGTGATTTATTATGATAGATGAGGAAATGGAAGTTGAGAGAATACCTAACTTGCCTGTGGTCAGACATCTGTCCAATAGGAGAGCCAAGACAAGAACCCAATTCTTCTGACATGCAGTTCAAACTACTTTCTGCTATGCTATGCTGCCTCAGTCTCTTCCTTAAGTATGATTTCTTTTTGGTATGAGCATGTGAATTAAGGCTTGTTTTCAGAATGGGATTTTCAAAACAATCAGCTTTTCAAACCATCCATTGATTCTCTTCCCAGGTTTACTCATCACAAAGTGAAGTTGGGGGTTGGCAGTCATCCAATAAGCTGAGCATTTGTAAAGAGCCAATTTGGATAGTTTAATATCCCCAAACCTGCTTTTTTCTTAATTACCAGACTCTGCCAAATCAAAATAGGACTTTCATATATTGGACCTGGATTCCCCAACTCATTGTAGTGTTGTAAAGCTAACTTATCATTCAAGTGTGGTATTCATGAGACCATGGCTGACAGTCAGATTCTCATCTAGGATAGTTCACTTTGCTCTGTTGTATGGCCATATATATCATATCTCCTGACCCAGGCAATATCTCAAAAAATACATCATGGTTCTTAACCATGCAACCCTGGGCAAGTCACTTAACCCCAATTGTCCATTCCTTACTGCTCTTCTGCCTTGGAATGGATATTTGGTATTAATTCTAAGACAGAAGGAAAGTGTTTTGTTTTGTTTTTAATTTGAATCATTGGCCAAAAATGAGGATGGATAAAAGAATGTGGCATAACTGAAATCATACTTCAAGTCATCCATCATCATGCTTGAATAAATATTGCTTCAATGATCAGTAACACCAGCTTCTTATCTAAACTACAGTACTTTTTGTTATAATTCATTTTACTTCTTTAATAAATATTTAAGGAATATTGACAATGTGCTATATTACTCAATTCAACAAATATCTTAAGCCCTAATCTGTAAGGTTATATGTTTGGCAGTGGTAACATAAAGATAAAAAGCAATGTAGTTCCTGTCCTCAAAGAGCTGACAATCCATCACTAAAATATGAATCTTTATGAGTAGGAATGATTCCATTCTTTATATTTATTATACTCCCAGAATCTAACACAATGCTTGATATATATTATATTTTTAATAAATGCATATTACTAAATGGTTATATGCTCAAAAACTATAATAATTACTTTTAGACACTTACTAGCTATGTGACCCTGGGAAAATAACTTATCCTCTGGCTGCCTCAGTTATCTCATCTGCAAAATGGGGGTAATAATAGGATCTGCCTCCTAAGATTGTTGAAAGTATGAAATGAAAAATTTGTAAAAGGTTTTGCAACCTTAAAGCACTATATAAATGTTATCTGTAAGTCAAATAACCCTTGGATCAGTGTATATGAGAGGTTTACAGAAAGGAGCAAGAGAACTTGAGAGGAAGAAATCATAATTATCAGGAAAAAGTTAATAGAAGAGGTGACAACTGAGTTAGACCTTGAAAGAAAAGAAGAATTTAGATGACAGACATTGTGGGGCATTGCTTTCCAAATATAAATAATGATCTGGGCAAATACATAAAGATAGAAAAGGACAAGCTGAAATTAGAAAATAGCTCACAGTCTAATTTGGATGGATCATAAAATATATGAAGAGGTACAGTACAAAATAAGTTTGAAGAGTAGATTATAGAAGACATTGATGTAACCTAAGGAGTTTATGTTTTCACAGAATCATAGAATTTCAGAATTGGATTCTTCCTTTAAAACATATGAAACATCTGTGTAAAATCATCAAGTATTTTTTGTAATGGGGAGAAGCTAGAAGCCTTCCAATAAGATCAGACACGATATAAGAATGCCTATTTTCACCATCACCAATGACATAGTATTAGAAATGCTAGCAATAGCAATAGGAGGAGAAAAATAAATTGAAGCAATCAGAATGAGCAAAGTATTAAAACTATCTCTATATGCAGACAACATGATACCATATGTAGAAAGTTCTAAAAATTAAACTAAAACACTAAATATTAAAATCAATAATTTTATCAAAGTAACAGGTTATAAAATCAACCCATATAAATCATCAGCATTTTATATATTACTGACAAAGTCCTTCTAGAAGAGATAGAAAGAAACACTCCATTCAAATTACTACTGATAAAATAAAATAACTTGGAGTATATCTGCCAAAACAAATCCAGGAGCTACATGAACATAATTATAAAACACTTTTACACAAATAAAATCAGATCTAATTAGTTGGAGAAATATTAATTGTTCACAGATAGGCATAGCTAATATAATTAAAATGATAAGCCTATCTAAACTAATCTACTTGGGGGCAGCTGGGTAGCTCAGTGGATTGAGAGCTAGGCCTAGAGATGGGAGGTCCTAGGTTCAAATCTGACCTCAGACACTTCCCAGTTGTGTGACCCTGGGCAAGTCACTTGACCCCCATTGCCTAGACCTTAGCACTCTTCTGGCTTGGAGCCAATACACAGTATTGACTCTAAGATAGAAGGTAAGGGTTGTTAAAAAAAAATTAAAATTAAAAAATAAATAAATAATCTACTTATTAAATGTCATTCCAAAAAATTACCAAAAAATATTTTATTGAGTTGGAAACAAACAATGACAAAATTCATTTAGAAGAATAAAAGATCAAGAATATAAAAAATAATAATAAATGTAAAGGAAGGAGGTTTAACAGTATCCAATTTTAAACTGCATTATAAAGCATAAATCATAAAAAACTACCTGGGACTAGCTAAGAAATAGAAAGGTAGAGAAGCAGCTGGGTGGCTCAGTGGATTGAGAACCAGGCTTAGAGATGGGAAATCCTAGGTTAAATCTGGCCTCAGACACTTCCTAGCTGTGTGACCCTTGGCAAATCACTTAACTCCCATTGCCTGGTCCTTACTGCTCTTCTGCCTTGGAACCAATATCATTGGTTCTAAGATGGAAGGTAAAGGTTTTTAAAAAAGAAATAGAAAGGTAGATCAAAAGAACAGAACAGCCATACAACAAACAGCAACAAAAGGTTATACTAATCTTGTATTTGACATCATAGATTTTAGAATAAGGTTTTTGGAATAAAAAATCACTATTTGGTAAAAATTACTGGGACAACTGGAAGCTAACTGGGCAGAAACTAGGTATAGATCAATATCTAATATCATTTGATAAGATCAAAGTGAATACATGATTGAGATGTAAAAGGAGATATAAGTAAATTAGAAGAACAGGGAACATATAACTTATCAGATTCAATAATAGGAAAGGAATTTATGAGATAACAAGAGATGGAGATCATTACAAAATGTAAAATAGATAATTTTTTGCCCATTGTATTGAAGTTCTTGTTCAAATAAAACAGACACTGCAAACATTAGAAGCAGAAAAATGGGGGAGAAAATTTAGGGATGATCTCTCAGATAGAAAGCTTATACCTAAAATATATAGAGAACTCTGTCAAGTTGAGAAGAATAAGAGCCATCCCCCTTGATAAATGAACAATATGAACAGTTTTCAGAAAAGGAAATCAAAGCCCTATGTAAGCATATGAAAGAAAAAAATGTTCTAAATCCCTATTGATTAAAGAAATGCAAACCAAAACAAACTCTAAGATATCACTTCATAACCATCAGACAGGCTAAAATGACAAAAGGGCAAAATAACAAATGCTGAAGGGGATATGGAAAAATGGGGACATTAATGTACTGTTGGTGGAACTGTGAACTGGTACAACCATTTTGGAGAGTAATTTGCAATTACATCCAGTTATAAAACTTTGAATACCCTTGGACTCAGCATTACCATTGCTGGATCTATTTCTCAAGAAGATCGGGGAAAGAAGAAAAGAACCAACATGTTCCAAATATTTACAGCAGCTCTTTTTGTGGTGACAACGAATTGGAAATTGAGGAGATACCCATCAGTTGCAAAATGGCTAAACAAATTGTGATATATGATTGTGATGTAATACTTCTGCATCATGAGAAATAACAAGCAGATTTTTTTAACCTAGAAGAACTACATGAGATAATGAACAATGAAATGAGTAAAACTAGGAGAGTATTATGCACAGCAAGAGATTTAATGCTAAAAGAACAAACTGTGAATGTTACCTTCAGAAAGTGAACAGAAAGGTGAAAAGAAAGACTTAATTTATATGTACATGCTGATCTCCCTAAGGATATCTTCTGTGATGTAGAGAGGGTATGAATAGGCCTGGACACTTGTGGACAGGATTTATTATGTAGATGTAAAGAAAAGTAAGCCAAATATAGAGGAGATTCATGATTTCATTTGTGTATATCTTCTTTTTCTTTGTATATGGAAATGTTTGTTTTGTTCCATTTTCTGAAATTTAGAGGGAGGAGAATAAATAGAACAAAATTTTTTAATCAAATAAGAAAAAAAAAAGAAATTGGTCAGATTTTGGCTTAGAGCAATGCTTCTCACTTTCTAATCTGCTAATCATGTGAGTGGAAGAAAGATCCAATGAATTGCTTACTTTATCTCCTTTCATTTCTTCCCCAAATAAACAGACAAGCAAATGAACCTGTGAAATTTCTGTTTGAGTAAATGAACTCAATTATATTTCAAGAATAAGTGATGTTGTGAATATAAGTTCTTCCCCTGGTTCAAAACTACTAGATATTTAACACCGCATTAGAGTTCCCTCTAGCAGTTGCTAGGAATGTCCCCCCTTTTCCCTCACCCCTTTCTTAACTCTCTCCTTTGCTTATTCATAATAACCTCAACACACTCTCGGAGCAGTCTTAAAGAATCACAAGATTATTTTATTCAGTTAAGATCTGTAGAATTGCAAGCCAGCCTATCTGAAATAACAAGAAATATGAAGGGAAAGACTGGACGAGCATGTCAGGCAAGTCCAACTATCATCACCACTTCAAGCACCACCTACCCTCATAGCCCAGTGGAAGTAGAGTCCAAGACCACTAGGATGATCAATTTCCCTCAGACTGCCAGGCCTCCTTTCCCCCTATTGAATCATCACCCATCACTGAAGTAATCAACTCCTTGCTACTTCAACCATTAACTGCAGACTTACTGCCAATGGTGAGAAGGTAAGGCTAAGAATCCAGAAAACAGCAGTACCCCTTAGGTCAATAATCCTGCTTCCAAACTGACCCCCATATCCATCCATAAGGCGAACAATCGCTATGGAGAAAGGGCACACCTTCCTTGCCACCACCAACGCCAAACACTGACCAACTGCTACAAGTGGAAAGATAATTTCAAGAGCCCCCAAAATGGCAAAACCTCCCCTAGACCATGGGCTCACCTTCCAGGTTGGCCATTGCAACCACCATCCAAAGAAACAACACTATGGAGATCCTATTTGGCAACTGATACTTCAGATGCTGCATCCTTTCTCTCTGCATCAGTTACAAACCCAGAAAAGAAAGTTCTTACTTCCAGAGTCCATGGCATTGTCAAATGGTTCAATCTCAAAAAGAAAAAAAATAGATCTAGTTTTTCTAACTAAAAATGACATTAAATAAGATGCATTGGTGTTGCACTCTAAGGACCATGGGAGATTTCTATCTGACTTAAAGCTGAAACCTCCTTTATATGTAGTCCTCCCTAGTTGGATATGAGCTCCATGAGAACAGGAACTATTTCTGCTTTTCTGTTCACATCCCCATCCCTTAGCATAGTGTGTTACACTTAGTAAGTACTTTAAAATGCCTGTTCATTATTGGCAAGCCATTCACTTTCACCAGTATTCAAAGCTTTAAGGACTTAATTGGTGATTTAAAAAATTACTGTAACTTGTATTTGAAACCAAAATTCAGCAGGTCATGAGTAGGCATTTTCATAAAATTTGTCACTATATTTCTTAAGATGTTCAATTTGTGTAGATCCAAATATACATTAGAAGATACACTTTTAGAACATGCTGTCATTTTAGTCCTTTTGGATCAGTCTTCATTTTACCTGGAACAATCTCAAAAACCTTCACTTTGAGGATCAGTGGTCCATATGTCTCTATCAAAGACAGTCAAATAATTCATTAATCTCCAAAGCTCTGTATGTAGATGAAGTTTAGGAGCCTGGGGGGTTATCTAAGGCCTTTTGCCTCTCATATTAGCATTTTTCCTTGCTCCTGTTTACAGTGTAAAAGAAAAGCAAACGAAAACTTAAAACCATAATTGTTTTACCACTGCCCATTAAAATGCTCTATTAAAATCATCTTAATGAATAGATATTAATATCTAGTGAGGGCTGTTCTGACCTCCTGTCTAACAGGCTCCATTTATGTCTTGTTTTATGAAAGTTATCCACGTCTGCAAAGCAAAAGGACAAGCTGATTTATGAACAAGACTTATTGTCGCCGCGGCAGATTTGTATAATGAGAAATATATTAAATCTAATGAAGGGAGAGCGTGCCTACCAAGGCAGTAAGTCTGTGTCGTGATTAAGTGATTCAATATCCCTCAGTGGATTAATTTAGACAATGCACTGGGGTATGTAGTCATTGCTGGAGACCCTTGGACTAATGATAAATGCTAAACAATGTTGCATATTTGTGTGTCTGTGTGCATGTGACTTTTTGTTGGGTTTTCTTTGTGTTGCAGTGATGAAGTAAGATGCCACTCTCAGAGCTATAAGTTAACAAGATGAATTTCAAAGATGCAAATGTCCTACCAATAGAACCCAAGGAGATCTATCAGAGATGTCATCTTTTAATTTCTGCTT
Source organism: Monodelphis domestica (assembly GCF_027887165.1). NCBI lineage: Eukaryota > Metazoa > Chordata > Mammalia > Didelphimorphia > Didelphidae > Monodelphis > Monodelphis domestica. Next base: position 575,468,061 of record NC_077227.1, on the reverse strand, counting down.
ACAGTAAGGCATTTTCTAGGGAACGGACATGCCATTTTACATTTCCAGTGGGCCTAGCTTACTGTAGTTGACAGGTAGTAAGTTTATCCCAACTTAATTCAGCCACTGGCCCTCTGCAAGACCAACCAGCCACAGCTCTATCAGTCATAGTGTCTTATTTCCAAAGAGGAATTTGTTGGCTATTATGTAATTGCCTGACATTATATTCCAAACCCCGTTTAGCAAATAGTGCTATTTAAAGGGCATGGAAGTAGCAGCAAGTATGCTTAGCCAGCCATTGTTTACAGGTATTTCATCTTTCTAGAAGCAGGGAAGGAGTATGATTTGGTGAATGGAATCACCAATAGAACAGGTTTGGCTTTTTCTGTCTGTTAGCCACAGAAGGTCCAAACACGGTACACAGCTCTACCAGTTCATAGCCAGTATTCTGTGTGTGTCTTCTTAAGCACATGTAAGCAACTGGTGTTGCAAGGCTAAAAGAGACAAGAATCTTCTCTTTCTCCAGAAGTGCCCCCATTCCCTTTCCTTTTACTCATCTAAGCTTCCTTTTTCAGTCTTCTCTCTACTATACTTCTGAATCTCTCCAGACTTTACCACCATGACTCATCTGTCTTCTCAACCAGAAACCTCAATTATCTGGGTTCTTCTTACCCTTTGATATCTCTTCTCCATGTTGGCTCACTCCTCCATTTGGTGAGATCTTTCTGGAAACTCCAAATTGGGATGGTTCTAGGCCAATTATCTTCCATTCCCCTTCTGGATTTTTTGTGACCCTCTCTAGACTTCTTTTTTTATGTATTGTCTTCTTCCATTATCTAATCCAATCCAGTAAACACTTTTTTTTGCCAAACTTTGGAATACAATCAATAAAAAGACAGTCTCTGTCCCATCAAGAAGCTCACAATCTAATAAGGGAGGTCATACACAAAAGGGGTGAGATATGTGTTGGATATAAGAGAGGCAGAGTTATACAAAGTTGTCTGCCTGGCTCCGTCTTCTTGGAGAAGGCCTGGTATGCAATGGGTGACATTGGCATCTTCTATGTCTGGCCAAATTCTAAGCACTCCACAGAGTCTGCTTTAGTTACCTTCATGGCCCTTGGAATAAAGTGTTCTCATCTACATATTCCACCAGGGGAAGTGCTCATATTCTTAGTATAAACCTTCCCCTAACTTACTAATGGTCCATCAGTTACCCTTATCCTGCATTGGAATGTCCAGCAACAGACTTACGAACTGGGCTTGGCCACTGTGCAGACTATAGCTTTTGGAGCCATTTATGAGAATTGGATGAAAAAAAGACACCAAAAGAGAAAAGCCACCATGAAAAGGACTTGGCAAGCCCTCAAATCAGAGACACTAGTCCTTCCTGAACACCCTATACATGCTTTTTCCTAAACATACTAGATATTCCAAACAATTCATGCCTAAATCCATGTTACAGGAGGACAAATTAGTTTTGTATTTATGTCATTTCACCCTCTTTCATATTATAAGGTCCTCAAATGCAGGATTGCTGTTGTTTAGTTGTTTTGTGACCCTCCGACTTCTTGGCAAAGGTACTATAATGATTTTCCATTTCCTTCTCAAATAGCAAATAGAGGTTAAGTGATTTGCCCAGAGTAACATATCTAGGAAGTTGCTGAGGCAAGATTTAAGCTCAAGTCTTCTTGACTCCAAGCCCATCATTCTATCTCTGCCACTGGGCCACCTAGCCAGTCCCTAAGTGCAGGGTTGCCTTTTTTGTAATCTTTGAATCACCAGTTTTGTACGTGGCAATATCTTAATATGTGATAGAATCTAACTGAGTTGAAAAAAAAAACACTAGACTTGAGTCAGGAGAAACATAGGTTGAGTCATGTCTTTGTTGTTGTGATCAAGTGCAACTCACTTCAGTTTTATCACCTATAAAAAATGAAATAAAAATCTTGCACTGCCTAACTCATCTGGGTCAAGTTTCTATCATCATTACACCATTGTTGTTATCATTATTCTTTCTTCTCATCTTATATTTGATGCAGTTCAAATAGAAATGTCCCTAGCAGAGTCATCCTATTATTTTTCCAAGTTTCATGTTCAGAAGACCACTGTGTAAATGGATAAGATGACTGTTTTTTTTTAATTAAGATAAAGTTTTTCAGTGTAAATTTATTTTTTTAAGTTCATCAAAAGCCTTTTCAGGATAATTCTGAAAGCAAAATACAAGATGAGGGATGATATATATTTCATCTTTTCACATATGGCTGTGATTTCTCCTATTGTCTATTTTTTAAGCTTTTTATTAATTCAACTTAAAGATAACTTATTTTAATAATAATAACTTTTATATAGTGCTTACTAAGCATCAGGCACTGTACTAAGCACTTTACAATTTTCATCTTATTTGATCTTCACAACAAACTTGAGAGGTTGGCATTATATTATTAATCAGCATTTTTTAAAGATGGCAAACAACAGTTAGGTGACTTGCCCAGGATCACACCACTAGAAAGTAAGGAAAGAATTGAGCTTGGATACTTCTTACTCTGGTCTCACCACTCTATCCTCTGAACTCCCTGGAAGCATGAAAGAGTTAAATGTTCCATGATTCTTTGTCAACATACTATTGACTGAGTTCGCTAGGATGTCACCCATAAAAGGCCTTTTAATTCCTTTCCTGGATCATAACTATTTTGTTGGTTCCATCTAGAGGCAAACCACTTCCTATTACATTTAATAAAGCCAGTGTCATATACCTGTACCATATTTTACTATTGTTTGGTTAAAGGATATCTGCTTGTAGTTCTGACCAGTTTATTTTATGTTCTAAGAATGTTTATTAATCTTTCTCTTTATTTTCCCTAGATAACAAGGGTGGGGGGGGGAGAGGGGGAAGTGGTCATTTTCTTTATATTTTGGGAGGATTAGTATTCTTTTTAAATTTATGATAGATTTTATATTCCCAAAAGTATATAATGAGATTAGTATTGTATATGTGTTAATTACTTTAAACATATTCTTCCCTTTCAGATTGGATTTCAGGATGCCAGTAAGTCTTTTATAATATATGTACATGTATATACACATATATATAGGTATTTATAAGTATTCTTCAACCTCTGATTCAATGTGACCTCTGCATTCAAGCTCAAAGTTTTAAGCCTCTACCTTTCCTTAGCATATCACTGGAATTTCCTACTTCTGATGTTAATAGATAGTGTTTATAAAGTACTCCAATGTTTGCAAAATGCTTTACAAATATTAGCTCATTTTATCCTCACAAAAACCCTGAGAAGTAGGTATTATTATTATCTCTGAGCACTAAGGCAAACAGAGGTCAAGTGACTTTGGGATTTAAGCTAAGATCTTCCTGGCTCTAAGACCAATACACTATCCACCATACCATCTCGCTGCCTCTATCAAGTACAAATAATACTTTTATGTTATTTGAGACTGGTTCAAGGACATTAATAAGGTTTACAGTAGGAAATGTATGTTGATATGATCCAGGTACATCAACTGATAAGAAGGTATTTGGAACCTAATATCTGTGTGACCCTAGGCAAGTCACTTAACTGCAATTGTCTAGCCTTTATTGCTCTTCTGCATTGGAACCAATATTTATCATAGAGTCTAAGACAGAGAGTAAGCATTCTATTTTAAAACAAAAAATAAATATTTTGATTTAATGACTCTAACTTGAAAGCCAGTCAGTTCTTTTTAACAGAAATGATAATGAATTTAACTAGGCAGAATCACAATGGTCTATAACTGTATCCCTAGAAAATTCCACATTATATAGTCATTATTTTTGACATTGCTATGTTGGTAGTCTGTCTCAGTTAGATAGTTCCATGTAGGCAACATCAAATACCCTAGAGTTCTCTTAATAAATAAATTTGTAAATTTATAATAAATAGTCAAGGCATTTGTGCAAAACTAAGTCAAAGGGATGTGATATTTTTAAAAGGTAGCATATGGGGGGGGGCAGCTGGGTAGCTCAGTGGATTGAGAGCCAAGCCTAGAGACAGGTGGTCCTAGGTTCAAATATGACCTCAGACACTTCCCAGCTGTGTGACCTGGACAAGTCACTTAACACCCATTGCCCAGCCCTTACTGCTCTTCTGCCTTGGAACCAATATTGACTCCAAGATGGAAGGTAAGGGTTTAGAGAGAGAGAGAGAGAGAGAGAGAGAGAGAGAGAGAGAGAGAGATGAATGAATAAAAAATAAAAGGTAGCATATGTAAATGTATATACTCATATACACATTTCAGATGCTCATGTTTAATAATTACCAGATCAAATATAAATTGTTCTTTATAAATCCCCCCAACTCTGAGAGTTTTGAGCATATCATGTTTGCTCCTCAGGTGATATACTATTATCTGGTAAATGTTCATTGGTCTTTATAAGTGTACAGCTGTGAATGATTAATGTATAAAGTACATGAACATGTAATTGAGTAATATTTGGACAGGTCACTATCATTTTCATCTTTGGATAGTAGATCAATAATGATCCCTCTTTATGTAAGGCATGATCAAGCATATGTCTGGGAAATGGTAAAGTCTTGTGACACTGAAACATTTGGATCAATAATTGCAGATCTTATATAATTCAACTACTTTGTACTTTTTGAAACTAGAAGTGATCTCCATAGACATAACTTTTGTCATTCATTGTATTAAAGTTTGAAATATTTCTATTATTCCCTTAATTAAACATATGTTTCCATTGCATTGGACAGCTTATGGCCAAAAATTATCAGAAATTTCCAAATCTTCCTTCAAGAATTCTTTCTATCCTCAGATTATATTTTTGTTTTTTAAAGCTTTTGCCTTGAAGTTTTGGACTAGAATTGATTTTTTTTACATTATTTTTGTGTTTTATTTTTTGTTTTGTTTTACATTATTTGATTGATTGCATTGATTCCTTTTCTCAATTATTCTTTGACTTTTGTTTTCAATTGTAGATAGAAGGAATCTAGGATTTCTGAAGTATTTAGGTTTTTTATTTCATTCTTTAAATTATTTTTGTTCCTTTGACTGGGAAATGTCACTTACTTTTCCTAGTGTCTATATTAGCTAATTATTGATATAATCTTCAAAAGTTATGGTGTTTGATTTATGTTCTTAAGAATTTTCCTTGATAGCTCTATCTTTCTTCCTGTTGCTCTAACAATGGCAGCAACTGCCACACATTCTGCTGTGTTCATATCCTGATGTTTTTATACTTTCTATCAGATATTAATGGAAGAATATATCCATTCATGATTATCATAACAAATTTTAAAGATTACTCTGCTTTGAAATATCTGATCTGCTGGTTGGATTCATGCTTTAAAACTTAAAACTGATTTTTCAAAATTCCCATTTAACTATTTTCATATATTTTTTAAATAATCCAAAATATTGGTGGTGTTTAATTTCTGGAATTTGGGCTAAATGAAGATCTTCAATGGCCTCAGGTACTTCATCTTTTCCTTCACCTGATTTTAGTAGATATTTGATTCCAGCTCTAATTTTCATCCAACATAGGTTTTAGAATGAAATTTCCTCTTGATTGCCTTGTACTAGTCAGTAATACATTATTGCAAGACCTGGAGCTGAGCTATTTTTGACAAAAAAACAAACAAAAAAAAGTCCTTAATTTTAACTGGTAAAATGTTTCCATGTGTGTTATATTTTAGTACTGCTGCATAATGAAAGTATTTATGGTTTCAGACCACTTATGTGCATGCCTGGTTGGATTGCTTAAGTGGTCAGCACCACCTGCAATATAGTATTTCCGGTGGGTGAGGTATTGACATTTCTGATTTGTTTCAATATATCTTGCCTTCTTATCATATGAGAATATGAAGGACCAATGCTTGTTCTAGCATCTTCCCTGTTAAGCTAAGTATTTTAATAGCTCTGTGTAGGATTAGCCTGCATTCCTGTGTTACGCTTTCTATTTCTTTGACTCATAAGAGCATCTGCCCCACATTGAGCACTAATCCCATTTGCAGTGTTACTAGAGTTTGATTCACCAGCATGACAGGGCCTTTGCAGCTACAACAGTAGTTTTACTGTCTTCCCCTCTTATTATAACGACAAAGAATTGGGCATTGAACAGGTTATTATTACTGCTATTGTTACTATTATTAGACTTACCACCATGAGTTTAATGTTTGGGGGCATAACAACTCATAAGGACATCTACCAAAGCAAAGAAGAAATATAATTCACACAGAAAAGAAAACCTTAGATCTTTTAAAATATGTATGTATTAAAAGTGTATAGCATTGCCATTTTTTAATTCACTATATGGGGGTAACTGAGACATGGAAACAATTGATAAGCTTTTGTGGAAACAGATTCAATGTATTGAAATATGTATAAACTGACAAAAAGTCCAGAGTATTTGAGTCATGTGTTCATGCTTCACTGTAAGAAGAAATATAATCCACATTTCATTATTTTTAAAAATGGCTATATCTTTAGATCATATCATCTGCTAAAGGAAAAAGGGAAGGAGGGAAAGAGGAAGGAAGGAAGGAAGGAAGGAAGGAAGGAAGGAAGGAAGGAAGGAAGGAAGGAAGGAAGGAAGGAAGGAAGGAAGGAAGGAACGAAGGAAGGAACGAAGGAAGGAACGAAGGAAGGAACGAAGGAAGGAACGAAGGAACGAAGGAACGAAGGAAGAAATGAAATGAAGAAATGGGAGGAAGGAAGAAATGAAAGGGAGGAAAGAAAGAAGAGAGAGAGGGAGGGAGAGAGAGAGGGAGGAAGGTGATTCTAATACCAAGCTTAGTGTGTATGCTTGTGGCAATTCCTTCTTTTAATGGAGCCATCAGATATTGTAGAATTCAATCTAAACCTCTGGTTTTTCCTAAAGTTCCTTCCCTAAAATTGATTCTACCATCCTTGCCCTCAACTTTTTGATTCTACAGACCTAGTTCTAGGTACCTCCTAGAGTGACTCATTAAGGACCAACTCAGTACACTGACTTGAATAAGCGCTCTAACACTGTTCTGCTTTGAAGAGTCTCTTTGTCTGCCAACAGAAACCATAAACTCAGCCTCTTCAGAGACTATAATTCTGCTACTGATATACAAAAAATGAATGCAGAAGAACAGACCCAGATAAAGAGCTATTAGACATGGAACGACCCAAGAAAGAAAAATGCCCTATTCTTTTTTACCACCCCAACTCTCTCTGCTCAACCAGCTTCTCAACTCTATCCCACTTGACCCTGAGGGAGGGGAAAAAACCTGATTAAGCAAAAGAATGTCCAGGGAGATTCTGGGAAATGAGGGCTGAAAAGCCTAACATTGATAAACTTAATTAAATTTCTAATGAAAACAGAGGCAGCCTGTGGTGATTACTCTCTGTAACTGAGACTAATATTCCAATTAGGCTAATTCATCCCCTGATGCTCTAAACACAGTTATAGGCTTAATCCATATTTCTTCTCTCTTGTCAACAATTGATTTCCATCATTTTGGAAGCTTCTGGCTTCAAGCAAAGCTAAGGCTCTTATTCACTTCTGAGGTGATTTATTTGTGAGGCTGAGTTCACTCTGACTGCTTCATTTCCAGCCAGGAAAAGTTGTCTCTCCTCTCCCTTCTCTGACACAGACTTTATCCCTTTATGTGCCTCTCACAGACAACCATTTCTGGTGGTGTTTTTTTTTTAACTATTGCTTTTCCTCCTCTGCCAGGATGGTCTTACCCAATGGAATTTGTGTTCAAATATGAGCTTGCATATTTTATTCCTTAGGCTGAAAAAAGAAGATAATTTCCAATTGTGCTTTGCACCACTATAGGAGAAAGATATAATAGACCACTGTGAGTTTAATCTTAGGCCAAAAAGTTTACCTAACTGGAAACCCCCATATTACTTGAAAAAAAAGAATTTTCTAGTGTATTATAGAGCTCTAGGCAAAATTGTCAAGTTATCATTGATCTTTTCCATAAACTTTTCTAGCTTTCAAGGTTTATTTCTTACTTTCAACAGAACTTAGCTCCCAGACAGTCCTCCTAGATCCAAGAAACTAGACCTCTCAAGAAATATGAAATTCATTGATAAAATTATTACTGTTATCCCTCTCTTGAATTTACATTTTGTTCAGAAACTTTTAGGAACCAAAAGGTCTCAAAAGAAGTAACCTTCACTTGGTTGATAAGTGAGAGAGGTCCTCAAGGGATGTTTGGGGGCATCCCTACAAAGCCATCATATTGTCAGGGACTACTCAACCTACTTTAAGGCAATTATGCTCACCCAAAAGACAAAAGAAGCCCACTTTAGAGGATTTGGAATCTCCTTAGGCAGTGCTATTATGACAGTGTGACTATAGCTCTTCATTATTTTTCATTCCATCTGGGGAGGTCTCAGAGAGTATTGTGGTAAAGGCTGTAGTTGCTAGAATTTAAGTTGTTTTTTTCATGTTCAACTGCATCAATTTGTTTCTGGATTTCATTAAAGTGATAAGATTATGTAGATGAATAGCAACTCTCATTTATCCAGAATGATGAGATAACCATGTCTTCTGCTTATGAAGAGAGAAATAAAAAGAACACAAGGCTTAAAGTGAGGGGATCGTGGTTCTAGAACTGTCATTTTCATAAATCAGCAACCAAAGCTTACACAAGTCATCTTTTCTCTCTGAGATTCAGTATTATCATTTGTATATGGAGATTAGTTTTTAAAAAAGAATTCAACAAAAGATCTCTCTAGATCTAGTTGGAGATACAGATCTAAAGTTTGAAATGGGAAAAGCAATCATCAGAATTGTAGAATTTTTAAAATTAGAAATACATTCTCATTCTTTTCAAATGCACAGTGACTCAGAACGATTAACAAATATTGCCATGTAAAAGTCCTACCAGAATTTCTTAATGAAAAGATAAGCAGCCATTTGTAATTTGCACAGTGTTTACATGTCAAAGGTATGACTAAATGCCTAAAATAGTTTGTTTTCTTAATTAGTTTAAACATTTTCCTAATATTCTTTAGAGCATTCATTTACATAATGAGCCTTCTTCCCCCAAAGGGAATAGAACCTAAATTCTGGCCTAGCTCAAGTCCAAATTATCTAAATTCAGATCCAATGGAATGGTGTAAAGAATAACCATGTTGGGACCTAGCTTCCCCATCTCCCTCAAGCTAACTCATACAAAAGCTTAAATTAATCTATGACTGTTCTCTTCCCCTTGCCCCACTGGATAGATAGGGGTAGAGACTGGATCAATGATTTCATTGTTATAATGAAATCCTAGTAAAACCCTCCTTCAACCAAAGCAGGTCAGTTCTTCTTTGCAATTTATAGATGTAGAGAGTCATCTAGCACTCTTAGAGGTTCAGTAGGGCTTCAGAGACAGTGCCTGAATTTTTCAAATTTATAAAAAAAAAACTGTCCTAAAAATCTTTCTAAGTAATAAAGATGTTATTCTGTCCATTTTATTGATGAGGAATGTAAAATTTAGAAAAGCAAACTGACATAGACAAAGTCACAAGGTTAGTAAGTAGAAAATTTGAATTGAAAATTTGAAACTTTGAAATTTGAACTTATATCTTCTGCTGAGAGTAAAATAAATTAGGTTCTCCAAAATTGTCTCAGAAAAGTTGTTTTTCCTCAGGTCATAAAGAAAAAAACCATTTACCTGTTCCCTTCCTTGATTTTCCATGGTAGCTTGCTCTTATAATGTAACTCAAGTCCTTTTTTTAACCATTAGAATATTGTTTGCCTTGCCAATGAATTAATTTCAAACAAAAAAATATGCACACAAATACCAATAGTTATATAAATTTACCATATTAAAAATGCTTACAATGAACTCATCTTTTTACATTTCTTTCCATTGTTTTTTTTGTACTTTTATTCCCTCAATTTAATCTCAGGATTAAGAAGCTGCTGGGTAGAACCTCTCAGATCTTGTGCCCCAATGATAGAGCCTTTGAGAGCTCAGAGTTACTTCTATAGTATGAGAGCTCCAAGGAGGGCCCTTAGTGAAGACTAAGTATAGATTGCATGTTAATGCAAGTAAAATCACCAGCTAATAAAAGCAGGATTTTTTAGTACTTGCTATCATATGGTTCATATCTTCATAGCAATGTTAAGAGCAAAACTCTGGAACTTGACACATTAGATATTGCATAAGCAACAGAGTGGCAAGCAAATTTTAGCTAAAATGTAGAGGAACCAATTTCAAATCCTGGGTGTAGAATCTTGGGAAAATCTTAACTTTGGTATTTCAAAAAAATTTGATGACATATTATTAAAGGAATAGTTTGTAAATATGTAGAAATGGGAATGGTGATCACAGAGAGTCTGGAAAATTTCTCCAAAAATGAGTCATATTAAACTAACCTTATTTCCTTTGACAGGGTTTGAAAAATAATTTTAAAAAACATAAATGCTATAGGCAGAGTATACTGAGATACCAGCAAAATATTTCATACTCTGTCTCATGTACAAGACATCAACAAAATGTAGTAGAGATGTGGGCTAGTTGAAAGCATAAGTAGGTGAATTGAGAATTGGTCGGATGACTATGGCCAAAAAAGCAGTGATTTTGGAGGGGAAGCCTAGAGTGGAGTGCCTGGGGATTAGTTTTTAACCCTCTACCATTTGATAATGTTATTAATAATATGGATGAAGGTATAGATAGCATATTTGTTTGAAGATGTTTCAGAGTCAATATAAATAGTCTACATTCTGGTTGACAAAATCAAGAAGCAAAAATTATCGTGGCAGGCTAAAATGATGAGCTGAATTTAATAAATTGAAATTTAATAAAGAAAAACTAGACTTTGGTTTAAGATATTAACTTCATAAGTACAATATATGGGAGACATGACTAAGCAACTGAGTTCATATGAAATTAATCTGATGGCTATTAGAATGGAGGAACTTAATGTTTATTGAATTAATTTAAATTGCCAGCTAGGTGGCATAGAATACTGTGGATAGAGTAATGGGCCTACAGTTAGGAAGATCTGAATTCAAATCCAATATCAGACCCTGGGCAAACCTTTGCCTGCCTCAGCTTTCTCATATGAAAAATGGGGATGCCAATTGCACCTATATTCCAAAGTTATTAATTTGGACAAAATGAGATAATATTTTAAAACATGTTATGAAACTTTAAAAGCTATTCAAATACTAGCTCTTGTTGTTCCTGCTGTTATGGAAATAATGTGACATGGTAGTCAAAAATGCTAATATGATCTTGAGCTATATTACAAGAAATAAAGCGTCCAGAACAAGTTGCTGATAATACCATTGTACATTGCCTCAGTCAAAACATATCTGGAGTATCTTTGTTGGTTCTTCCAAATATAAAAAGGACATTGACAACCTGGAAGATAATAATAATAATTAATATTTATATAGTACCTACTACATACCAGACACTGTTAAGCATTTTATAAATATTATCTCCCTTAATCCTCATAACAAAATAAATGCTATTATTGTCCTATTTTACAGATGAGGAAACTGAGGTGAACAGGAGTTAAGTGTTTTACTGGGAGTCATAGAGCTAGTAAGGGTCCAAGGCTGGATTTGAACTCAAGTGTTCTAGACTCCAGGACCATTATTCTAATAACAGTGCCATCTAGCTGCCAAAAATATAAAAGGCAATTAGCTTGATGAAGAAAATGATACAGAAACTGTGTAGGAGAAATATGAAATGTTTATCATGGAAAATAAATGAGAAGAAATAAGGGATACGTGATTTCATTCTTCACATAATTGAAAAGCTTCCATTAGGAGGAAGAATTAGACTTTCATTTATCTCCAGAAAGCAGAAATTCAGAGCAATAGGCAGAAGTTATAGTCAGTCAATATGCATTTATTAAGTGTCTACTATGTGCCAGGCACTGTGCTAAGTACTTAAGTAACAAAAAAAAAATGCAAGAAACAATCCCTGCCCTCAAGGGGCTAACGGTCTAATGAGAAAGATAACAAATAAATGCATGGCAAAAGCTATGTAAAGGATATAGAGTAGATAAGCAATAAGGGTAAAGAAGGCCTAGAATTAAAGGAGTTCCTCTAAAAGGTGGGATTTTAGCTGGGATTTGAAGAAAGGTAAAGAAAACAGGAAGTAGAGGTGAAGAGAGCATTTATCACAATGGGATAATCATAGAAAATGTCCAGAGCCAAGAAACAGAATACTTTCTGAGGGAGCAAAAGGAGTCCAGTGTCATTGGATCAAAGAAAATGATGTGCGGAGTAAGGTATAAGAAGACTAGAAAAGTTTGAATGATAGTGGTGATTAAAAAGGGCTTTGAAATCAAAATAGAGGATTTTGTTCTTAGAGGAAATAAGAAATCACCAGCATTTATTGAAAAATGGGTGAATTGACTAGACCTGAACTGTAGGAAAATCACTTTGGTGACTGAATGGAGGATAAACAGGAATGAAGAGAAGCTTGAACCAGGCAAATCCACCAGCAGAATATTGCAATAGTCCAATAATGAAGAAATGAAAGGTTCCACCAAGGTGGTGGCAGTAGCAGAGTAGAAAAGTGGGGTATTTGAGAGAAATTATAAAGGTGAACTCAACAGATGTTAACCTACAGAGGGTATGAGATAGTGAAGAGTTGAGAATAGCATCTAGATTGCAAGACTAAGGTTCTGGGAGGATGGTGTTGTCCTCAAAGATAAATGGGAAGATAGAAGGGGAAAGGATTTAGGGAGAAAGAGAATAAGTTCAAATTTTGACATGTTAAATTTAAAATGTCTACCATATATCCAATACAAGAAGTCTGAAGGGAATGTGAAAATGAGAATCTGGGGATCAAAAGAGATCTTAACTATGAGGATAGAGAAAAGAGATTAGTGCAGAAAAGGAAGATTTGAGAATTAGTTGCAAAGTAATGGTAATTAAAAGCATGGGAGCTAATGAAACTACCAAATGAAGTAGTACAGAGGAAGAAGAAAAGAGATCCCAAAACAGAGCTCCATGAAAAAAAAAATAAAATATATTTTTAAATGAAGAACAGAATGAGTTTAGGAAAAATCCACAGAGAGAAGGAAGAAGAAAAGAGTGTGAAATATGTCATTGGAAAAATAACTGACCTGGAAAATAGATCCAGGAAATATAGCTTTAAAATTATTGGACTACCTGAAAGCCATGATGAGAGAGAGAGAGAGAGAGAGAGAGAGAGAGAGAGAAATAGAGAGAGAGAGAGAGAGAGAGAGAGCGAGAGCCTAGACACCAACTTTCAAGAAATTATTAAGGAAAGCTAGCCCTGATATTCTAGGACCAGAGTATAATATAGAAATCAAAAGAATCAATTTATCACTCCCAGAAATATTATAGCCAAATTCTAAAACTTTCAAGCCAATGAGAAAATATTGCCTTAAACCAGGGGAAAAAATTCAACTATTATAGAGGTAGAGTAAGAATCACACAGAATTTAGCAGCTTCCATGCTAAAAGAATAGAGGGTTTTGAATAAGATTTTCTAGAGGGCAAGAGAACTAGGATTATAATCAAGAAGAATTTATCTAGCAAAACTAAGTATAACCTTCAAGGGCAAAAAAAAAGGTCTATTTAATGAAATAGAGAACTTGCAAGCATTCTTAATAAAAAAGACCCAATCTAAATGGAAACTTTGACTTTCAAAAAACGTGACTCAAAGGAAACCAAAATAGGTCCACATTAGTTTCCACTTCCCCAATTCTAATTTTACAAATTAAAAAGTGTGTAATTTCTCATTAGAAAAACAACCAACCTAGAAAATATTAGAATTAGAAAACATTGTAATATTAGAGCAATTGGAAAGAATATACAGAGATAGAGAGTGGAATGTGTGAATTTTCAATATTGGAATGATATCTAGAAAACAAAATTAAGATATAAGAAAGAGTACTGCAAAAGGAGAAGAGGAAGGGGGAGATAGAATGGGATTGATTCTCACATAAAAGGGGCACAAAAGAGCTATTACAAAGGAGGGAAAGTCAAGGAGGGAGGGTAGTGGGTGATGCTTGATTCTTATTCTCATTGCATCTGGCTCAAAGAGGAAATAATGTACACATTCAGTTCTATAAAGAAGTCTATATTACCCTGTAGGGAAGTAAAAAGGAATGAGGATAAAGGAAGGGAGGAGGGACTCATAGAAAGACAGATTGGAGAGACAGTGATCAGAAGTAAAACACTTACCAAGAGGGACAGGATAAAAGGAAGGAGACAGAAGAAGAAAAAAGAGGGAAAATGAGGGAAAACACAAAGTTAATTATCATAACTGTAGATATTGATAGGTTCCATAAAATGGAAGCAGATATAAGAATGGATTAAAAAATAGAATCTTTACAATATGCTATATAGAAGAAACACATTTGAAATGCAGTGACACACACGTAGTAAAGGGAATTGGAGCAGAATTTATTATGCTTCAACTGAAAGAAAAAAGGCAGGAGTAGCAATCATGATCTCAGACAAAACTAAAGTAAAAATAGATCTTATTAAAAGAGATAAGGAAGGAAATTTTATCCTACTAAAAGGTACCATAGACAATGAAGTATAATCAATACTAAAATGTGTATGAATTAAGTGGTATAGCATCCAAATTTTGAAAGGACAAGCTAAATGATTTATACTAGGAAATAAACAGTAAAGCTCTACTAGTGGGGGACCTCAGTTTTCTCCTCTCAGAACAAGATAAATCTAACAAAAAAAGGCAAGAAAGAAGTTAAGAAGGTGAATAAAAGTTTAGAGAAGTTAGATATGATAAAACCATGGAGAACATTAAATGGAAATGGAAAAATTCTACCTTTTTCTCAGTTGATCAAGGCAGTTACACAAAGATTGACCATACATTAGGGTGAAAAAAAATTTTACAACCAAATTCAGAAAAACAGAACTATTGAATACATCCTTTTTAGATCATAATGTAATAAAATTATATTCAACTATGGGCCATGGAAATATAGATTAAAATTAGTTGGAAATTCAATAATCTAATTCTAAATGATAATTTGGTCAAAGAACAAATCATAGGAACAATTTTTAAAATTCATTAAAAAGAATGGCAACAATGAGACAACATATAAAAATGTATGGGATGCAGCTAAAGCAGTATGTAGGAGAAATTTGGTATTTCTAAATATTTAAATCAATAGAATGGTGAAAGAACAAATTGATGAATTAGGCATGCAACTTAAAAAGAACAAAAAATGTAAAATTCCCAATTAAACACCAAATTGAAGATCTTGAAAATCAAGTGAGATTAATAAAAAAATAGGTAAAAATAAAAACTGGCGTTAAGGTAGAAAAAAATAAAATAAAATAAAACGTTTTAATTTGATTAAAAAGGAAAAAAGAAAACTATATTATCAGCAGTAAAAAATGAAAAAGTTGTGGGCACCACCAATGAAGATGAATTTAAAGGCATTTAAGAGCTATTTTACTCAATTACATGTGAATAAATCTGGCAAATGAAGTGAATTGAATGAATACTTGCAAAAATATAAATTAATCAGATTAACAGAAGAAATATAATACTTAAATAACCCCATCTCAGAGAAAGAAATTGAAAAAGTCATCAATGAATTCTCAGAGAACAAATCCCCAGAGCCAGATGAATTCACAGAATGAATTCTAACAGACATTTCAAAGAACAATTAATCCCAATACAATATAAACTATTTGGGGAAATAGATGAATAAGGAGTACAGGGGACAGTGGTGTGGCTCAATGGATTGAGAACTGCTCTGGGAGCCAAGAGTTCCTGATTTCAGGTCTGGTCTGGGATACTTCTTGGGTGTGTGACACTGAGCAAGTCATTTAACCCCTACTGTCTGACTTTTATCAATCTTCTGTCTTTGGAACCAATGCACAATGTTGATTCTGAGATGGAAGAGGAGGATTTTTAAAAAGGGAGTCCTACTACATTCTTTTTAGGATACAAATGTGGTATTGATACCTAAGCCAGGAAGAACAAAAACAGAGAAAGAAAACTACAGACTAATTTTCCTTAATGAATTTCAATGCAAAAATCTTACATAAAATACTTGCAAAGAGACTACAATATACCATACGATATCACAAGAATCATTCACTACAATCAGGTAGGATTCATAACAAGAATTCATAGTGGTTTCAACACTAGGAAAACCATCATCATAATTAACTACATTGATAACAAAAAGAACAGAAATCATGATTATCCAAATAGATGTGGGAAAAGGCTTTGAAAAAATACAACATTCATTCCTGTTAAAAATACTAGAAATCATAGGAATTAAGGAGTTTTCCTTTGAAATGACAAATAGGAGATGAAAGATAAGGCAAAGAAAATAAAAGATGAGGCAAAGAAGATGAAAATTCTAGCAACCAGGAATGCATACAACCCCACTTAAGGATTAACTGTGAGGAGGATGGCCTATGACCAACATGTGCTAGCAAGTGACAAATCAGAAACAACTGACAGACCCCCTGAGCTGTCCTAAGTCAAGCTTAAGCTACCATTGGTACATGTGAGACACCAGAAGTGATGTAAAGAACTGCCTATATATTGCATCACTTTCTCTCTCTCTCTCTCTCTCTCTCTCTCTCTCTCTCTCTCTCTCTCTCTCTCTCTCTATTTCTCTGGCATTGAGCACTCTCTGCAATGTTGGGCTCTCATGGCAGCATTGGAAATGCTGGGTGATGTTTTTGGAGTGCTTGCAGCATTTTGGATCTGTAATGTGGTTTAGGTGAGGCATCTTCCCAGAGTGACCTTGGTGAGTGATTAAGCTGATTCCTCCTTTCTTTGACCTCATAAAAGCACTATCCTCCAAAGAGGCCCCTCATCTCAGAGGAGATTTTGTGGCTGGAAGCTGAGCTAGATTTAATCATCTGAGAAGGTCCCTTGGCCAAGGCCTCTGAAGTTCCCTTGGCCTAGTCTAGGCCAGAGAAAATCTTATACTCCTTTCCCTCTTCTTCTTAATTTCTTCCTACTATTGTAATTAAACCACCATAAAAATCCCAAACTGACTTGAGTATTTATTGGGATTGAATTTAAATCCCTGGTGACCACTAAAACAATATATTCAGTCAACAACTCTAAGTTACCCCTAACACAAGACAGTAGGAAACTATAAAACAAAATCAAAAGAATGAAAAAATTGAGGAAAATGTGAAGCACTTCATTCACAAAACAGAAGATTTAGAAAATTGTTCTAGGAGAACTTAAGAATCATTGGTCTACCAGAAGACCATGACAAAAGAAAAAGCCTGGACATCATCCTATAGGAAATTATCTAAGAAAACTGCCCCAACATTCTAGAACAAGAAGGAAAAATAGAGATTGAAAGAATCCCCAACTGACAACACCCAGGAGTTATGGCCAAATTCAAGAACTACCAGACCAAGAAAAAAATATCACAAGCTGCTAAAAAGAAGTCATTCAGATACCATGGAACTACAGAGAGGATAACATAGGATATGGCTGCATCTACACTGAAGGACCAAAAGGCATGGAATATGATATTCTGGAAAGCAAGGGAACTAGGTCTACAACCAAGAATCAACTACCCAGCAAAACTGACTATATTCTTACAGGGGAAAGTATGGTCATTTAATAAAATAGAAGAATTCCAATCATTTGTAAAGAAAAGATGAGACCTGAACAGAAAATTCAATGCCCAAGCACAGAACTTAAGAGAATCATCAAAAGGTGATTAAGAAAGGGGCAAAACAAAAAACAAAAAACACCCCATTTTTTTAAAGAGACTCAATATGTTAAAATTATATGTATCCCAATAAGAAAAGAGGATATTGGTAACTCCTAAAAATATTATCACCTGGGTAGCTATAAGAATTATACTTAGAGGGAACAGTGACAAACTGTATAGGATGAAATGCCAAGACATAAATATGTATATAGATATATGTATGCATAAATATATGTATGTGTATATATATATATATTATATATAACTAGAGTTTAAAAAGAGGTTAATACTAAGAGAAATGGGAAAAGAAACAAAATGGGGTAAATTTATATGTCACAAAGAAGCGCATGACATTATCCACAAGCAGAGAATAAACTGTGGGAGTAAAAACACCGAGCAAAGGCAACTGCTTGACTACAGGTGCCAAGGGGATATGATTGGGGATGTAGACTCTAAATGAGCATCCTAGTGCAAATACCAACAACATGGAAATGGGTTCAGATCAAGGACACATGTGATACCCAGTGAAATTGCACGTCGGCTATGAGAGGGGTGGTGGGAGGGGAGGGAGGAAAAGAAAATGATTTTTGTATCCAATGAATAATGTTTGAAATTGACCAAATAAAAATAATGTTTAAAAGAAAAAAAAGTGCATGGTGGAGGGGAGAACATCAATACACTGGAAGGTAAAGAGGTTGGAGATAGGAAATATTCAATTCTTACATGCATTGGAATTGACTGAGCAAAGAACAATCAAATACATTGGGGCAGAGAATTGATTTGTGCCCTATAGGGAAGGAGAAGGGTAACAAATGGACTGGTGGGGAGGGAAGCAATACAAGGGAGAGGGTGGGGGTAGTTTAAAAATACTGTAAAGAAAATAAGAGGGGAATAAGAAGGGAGGGGCATAGAAAGGGAAATAAAATAAGGCTGAGAATTACAGGGACTGATTAAAAACAACACTGGTATAGAAGGAAATAGTGAAAGAAGAAAAGGCAAAACTATGAGTAGAGATCAAAATGCTGGGAAATATATAGCTGGTAATCATAACTCTGAATGTGAATGGAATGAACTCACCCATAAAATGCAAGTGAATAGCAGAGAGGATTAGAAACCAAAACCCTACCACATGCTGTCTACAAGAAACACACATGAGGAAGGTAGACACACATAGGGTAAAAGTAAGAGGATGGAGCCAAATCTATTGGGTATCAATGGAGAAAAAAGAAGGCAGGAGTCACAATCATGATATATGGTAAAGCCAAAGTAAAAATAGATCTAGTCAAAAGAGATGGGGAAGGTAATTACATCCTGATAAAAGACCATATAGACAATGAGGAAATATCAGTACTCAACATGTATGCACCAAATGGCAGCACATCCAAATTTTTAAAGGAGAAACTAGTGAAGGTCAAGGATGAGATAGATTTAAAAAAACACTTTAAAATGACAGATAACATCTATTTAAGAACATTCCACAGGTATTATCTGTTACATGGATAAACTAGTTGACTTCTCATTATGGTCAGGGGTGAAGCAAAGGTGCCCATTATCACCACTATTTTTCAATATTGTACTAGAAATTATAGCTATAGTGATATGAAAAGAAAAAAGGAATTGAAGGAATTTCAGTGAGTGATAAAGAAACAAAACTATCACTCTTTTCAAATGACATACTGGTATATTTAGAGAATCCTAAAGATTCAACTAAAACAAATAGTAGAAATAATTAACAACTTTGGCAAAGTTTCTAACTATAAAATAAACCCACATAAATCATCAGCATTTCTTTACTTTACCAACAAAGTCCAGCAGCAAGAGATAGAAAAAAAGTCCATTCAAATTAACTGTAGATAATATAAAATACTTGAATGTCTACCTGCCAAGAGAAACCCAAGAATTATATGAACACAATTATAAAACACATTTTGCACAATGTCAGATCTAAACAATTAGAAAATATTAATTGCTCATAGGCTGGATGAGCCAACATAATAAAAATTATAATCCTACTACTAAAAGGAGTTTCTTAATTTCTCCTTCTGTCTCTTTAAGAGGCAAGGGAACAGAAAAGTTTCTCAGTAAAAGCCTCTTAACTGAGAGGCTTCTGTGTAAGATTTCTGAAGATTCCATATTCCATAGGAGACAAGATTCATATATAAGGAGCACCATTAAGAGTTTAAGGGCTCTTTGGTCTCTGGAATCCTAGGGAGCAGTGGGTCAGTCTGTTTTTGTCTCAGTCAGATTGGAAGTTTTTACTATTGAGAGGTTGGATTAAGAAACTGATATAAGGAGGTTGAAGAAGATAAAGGTTTACTGATTAGTTCAGGTAGATAGCTAGTTAGCGAATATAAATTTTAGATAGACCATGTAAAGAAGTTAGGCCTGAGTCTGACTCGGGCAGGAGAACCTGCCAAGATAGCTGTTAGATTTAGAGTTTCTTAGAAACTTTAACATAGGATTAGGATTTTAGGCATAGTTATAAAATAATAGAGAAATAATCTATCTCACTTTCCTCCCTCATATTTCCTATCTGAACTTCTCCTTAGAATAAACTAATTGTGTTTTACCAAATTGCTCTCTGTACTTTTGACAAACTCCTACCCAAAGATTTTAACCCTTAACACTACCTAAATTAATCTATTTATTCATACCAATATCTACAATTCGTAGCAAAAAAATTATTTCATAGAACTTGAAAAAAATAATAATATTCATCTGGAAGAACAAAAAGATCAAGAATATCAAGGAAATCAATGAATAAAAGGTGAAAGAAGGTGGCCTAACAGTACCAGACTCATAATGTATTACGAAGCTGTAACCATTAAAACAGTCTGGTACTGGCTAAGAAATACCATGGTGGGTCAGTGGAATAGATTAGCTACATAATACATAATAGCAAACTACCATAGTTATTTAGTGTTTGATAAACCCAAAGATCTAAGCTTTGGGGATAAGAAATAACTATTTCAAAAAAATTGCTAGGAAAAAATGGAAAACTAGATGACAGAGACTGGGTATAGACAAAAATCTTGCCAAGATAAGAAAAAAAAATGGGTACATGATTTAGACATAAAAGGTATTATCAAAGGAAAATCAGAGGAGCAGAGATTAATTTACCTGTAAAACATATGGATAAAGGAAGAATTTAGTACCAAACAAAAGATAGAGAGAATTATAGGACATAAAATGGATAATTTTGATTATATTAAATCAAAAAGGCTTTGAACAAATACAATGAGAAGATTAAATTGTAATCCCCTGATTGTAACAATGAAGGTACTTAGCTCTTCCTTTATTGGGAAGATTGAATTGTAATCCCCAGTCTATTTTAGATTTTAATCCCCAGAAGTGTTAACTCAGTATTTGAAGTAGATCTACCCATTTTAATCTACAAAAAAGTAACTAACTATTAAAGGTACGAATTAACTACTAAAGGTACAAACTAACTACAAAAGGTGTGATCTAACCAAAAAAGGTGTAATCTAAGCAAAAAAGGTGTGAACACCCATTTCATATATTGAGTGGTCAGTTCTGGAGAGGAGTGTCTGCTGTGATTGGTAGACATGAAATTTAGGGGAGGTGACACAAAAGAAAAACATCTTTAAATAGAGGACCACAGAGGCCAGATAGATTAAAGAACTCTGACTTGGAGTTGGGCTGGAGGATCAGTCTCTGAAGCTTGGAGTGAAGAAGAGTCACTCTGAGGAGAGACTGGAAGACAGACACTTGAGGAGAGACTAGAAGACAAGCACACAGACTTGGAGCAAAGACACTTGACTGTGGAACTCAACCCTGGAGGAGCTTGTGCAGGAGACCTCAAACTACTTTCCTTTTAGACTGTCACCATGGTGAGTGAAAGGCTGACTTAGTTTCCCTGACTTTCTCTAGGTGTGAACCTCCAAGAAAAGCCCATTGTCTTGAGACTCTTTTCCTGATTAGGGCCTTAGAATTTCTACCTGGCTCAGAGGAAGCCAGTTTTCTCTCTCTCTCTCTCTCTCTCTCTCTCTCTCTCTCTCTCTCTCTCTCTCTCTCTCTCTCTCTCTCTCTCTCTCTCTCTCTCTCTCTCTCTCTCTCTCTCTCTCTCTTTCCTTAATATATTCTCTCTATTGTAAATAAAACTACCATAAATTCCTTTCATAAATCATTTGGGATTTAGAAATTAAATCCCTGGCAACCACCAAATTTTAATATATCAGTCCAACCAATAAAATTTAACAATAACCAATGCAACTAAAATTAGAAGAAAAGTAGAAACCTGGGCGGGGGGTGATTTACAGCAATTATCTCTGGAAAAGTCTTTGTTTCTCAAATAGATAAAGAATTGAGTCATATTTACAAAAATATGAGGCATTCCCTAATTGAAGAATAGCCAAAGGATATGAATAGGCAGTTTTCAGATTAAGAAACCAAAGCCTTCCTAAAGTCACATAAAAATGTTCTTAATAACTCTTGATTAGAGATATGCACATTAAAACACCTCTGAGGTGAAAGAAAAGGAAAATGAGAAATATTGGGAGGTAGATGGAGGTGGGTGAAAATTGAGACACTAATGTACTGTTGGTGAAGTTGTGAACTGAACACAACCATTCTGGAAAGTGATCTATAAGTATTCCTGAGAGACTTTAAAATTATGAATGCCCTTTGATGCAACAGTACCACTACTAGGTCTGTATCCCAAAGAAATCAAAAAAAGAAAAAAGAATCTATTTGTCCAAAATATTTTACAGCTCTTTTTGTGGTAACAAAGAATGGGAAATGGAAGGGACGTCCATCAATTGAGAACAACTGAACAAATTGTATATTATGGTAATGGAATACTACTGTGCTATAAGAATTAATAAGGATTATTTCAGAGAAATCTAAAAAATCCTACATGAACTGATGGAAAGTGAAATGAGCAAAACCAAAAAAACATTGTATACACCTGTAAACAGCAATATTGCATGATGAACAATTGTGAATGATTTGGACATTCTAAGCAATACACTGATCTAAGACAATCCCCAAAGACTCATGATGAAAAATAACATCTGTCTCCAGAGAAAGAACTGATGGAATCTGAGTGTAGATTGAAACATACTATATTTCATTTTCTTTGTTTTTTTGTTCAATTTATCTTCTACAAATGACTGATATGGAAAAATTTTTTACATGATTGGACATGTAAAAAAATCTATATCAAACTGTTTAAGTCTCAGGGAGGGGGGAGAAAATGTGCAGAGAAAATTGGATTCAATTTTAAAAAAAGATTAAATTTTTTATGTGTGTCTGAGGAGGGAAAATAAAATATTTTTAAAAGAAGACTAAAAAGAGAGAGCAATAAATTGTTCTCTAAAGAAACTTGATCTCAGCAACCAAGAATTTTAAAAAAAGGTAAATATAAAAGAGAAATCATAATCAATCAGTATAATTAAAACGTTCCTGACATTCCAAAGAATTATATCATTATTGGAGAGGTTAAAAGGAGGATATAGACAGAGGGCATGGGTATGAAATAACTGTTATGGGATGATATTTAAAAAATAAAATTAAGAGGTCAGAAAGAGGGGTGCACAGGAAGAAGGAAATATCAGAATAGGAGAAATTATCTCTCATAAAAGGGACACAAAAATAAAAGATTTTACAATGGAGGGGAAGGGGAAGATGAGAGAAGTGGTAGGCAATGCTTAAACTTTACACCCATTGGGATTGGTTTTAAAAGAAAATAATATATACACAGTTGGGTATAGAAATCTATCTTACCCTAAAGGGAAATAAGAGGAGAAGGGGGGGGGGGGCATGAGAGCAGTAGGGGGTATTAAGAGAGGTAGTTGTCAGAAGCAAAATAGACTTTTGAGGAGAGACAGGATAAAAAAGGAAGAATAAATAGGAGACAAATATGGAAGGAAATATACAGTTAATAATCATAACTATGAATGTGATACCAACTCATAAACAGAATCTAATAATGTTGTTTACAAGAGGGAATGTTAATCAATTTGGAATTGCCTACTTAAGCTGGAGTATATGATTGTAATGGAACACTATCCTTCATAAAAGCCAATGAACTGATGCAAAATGAAGTGAGCAGAACCAGGAGAACATTTTACAAATTAACATCAACATTTTTTTGATGAATGACTTGGCTAGTCTGTGACAAGGAAATCACTTTAAAAGACTGATATATATATATATAAATTTAAGGTCGCCAAGGAATTCAGCTATGTAATTCCTTAATGAAAACTCAAGTCAGCAGTCAACCTTTTATGGAGTTTAATTACAAACAGGAGGAAGAAAAGTATGAGAGAGAGAGAGAGAGAGAGAGAGAGAGAGAGAGAGAGAGAGAGAGAGAGAGAGAGAGAGAAGGGAATAGGGCTTAAATACCCCCTCTGTTTAGGCTGGGCCAAAGGCCCAAGCCCTTAGATAGCTGAGGCAAAGGAAAGAGATCAGTCCCTATCACTCACGTGACCAAAATGGAGAAACAGTCTCAGGGGCCTCCACCTCCAGCTTCCTTCAGAGCAAGCTTCTCAGAGCACAACCGCTCAGAGCAAAAACTCTCCAACCACCCCTTAGTCCTCAGACCCTGCTATCTTTAAGGAAACCATCCAAGTTCCCTCCCCTCAGTTCTCACATCTACCAATCACTGTCCATGTCTTCCCTGTGCCAATGGTGGCTCTAGCTTAACCCAGGATCGCCCAGAGGTCTGTGGCTTTGCACATGTCTGTTGAAGGTCATATTCTCAAATAATTAAATCTTGATCCTTTGCTACAGCCCTTCCTAAATCCTGTTACCCTGAGTAGGGTGGAGATTGGAATAATTAAATTTTGATCTATGCTGCAGCCCTTTCCATTGTTCAGCAAAAGGTTTCTGTCCTAAAGTAATCTTAAGAAGGGAGGAGGAGGAACCTCCCTTGCCAATGGGGTTCACATTCCAATAGAGTTCCCACTATCAGTAGGAAATTCCCTACAAGCATGAAACCTTCCAATGGTGAAATTTCCAACATTCATAAGTCTAAGAAATTTTAAGGTTTACAATTCTCAGGAATACAAAGACCCGGGACAATTCTGAAGGATTTATAATGAAAAATGCTATCCACTTCCAGAGAATGAATTGAGAAGTCTCAATGCAGACTGAAAGATACTTGTTTTAACCTCCTTTTTATTTGGGGGTTTGTTTGTTTGTTTGGTCTGCCTTTTGTTTTACAACATGGCTAATATGGAAGTGTTTTGCTTGACTATACATTTAGAATCTATATAAACTTGTTTGCTTTCTCAAAGAGTAGAAGAGGAAAGGAGGAACTTAAATTTGGGGGGGAATTATAATTTTTGTTTACATGTAACTGAGGAAAAGCAATAAAAGTTAAATGTGTGTGTGTGAGAGAGAGAGAAAGAGAGAGAGAGAGAGAGGGAGGGAGAGAGAGAGAGAGAGAGAGAGAGAGAGAGAGAGAGAGAGAGAGAGAGAGAGAGAGAGAGAGAGAGAGGGAGGGAGGGAGAGAGAGAGAGAGAAAGGGAGAGAGAGAGAGAGAGAGAAAGGGAGAGAGGGGGGGGAGAGTTATGGAGTCTCTGAGAAAGAGAAAGAAGTGGAAGCACTTGTTTCAAAATAGATTTTTAAGGAATTTGACCATAAAGGGCAGAGTAGGTAGTTTGGGATGAAGAATCAAATGAAAGGGTTTTTGAGGATGGAGGAGACAGGCATGTTTGTAGGGAGGAAAGGAGTTAATAAACAGGGATAGATTTTAGTTTAACTTTTGGGAGAAGAAAGCAAGGAAGGTAGTAGTGAGGGGAGGCAGAAGGGAAGGAAGGGGAAAAACAGGAAGGAGGGAGAGAAGAAAGGAGGAAAGGAAGAATGTTACAGGAGGAATATTTTCCCTTTGAGTTCTGGGATAGATTATTACTACTACTGAATAAATTTATCACAATGCAAAAGTTACAAAGGTAAAAACCTAGGTTTCATTATGCTTAAAGCACATGTTCAAGGGATAAAAAAATAATCCTGAAACCTAAATTGTGTTCGGACTCAAAAAAAAATATATTAGAGAGACAGAGAAATAATTTTTACATGTAACAACCTTAATGGCCTCTTATTCTATAAAAGACACACAGATCTAGTCAGGCAGATTTATTATCTCATGCTTTCCTCAATAAAGGTTGAACAAACTAAGTTAGAACAAATTAGTAAAC
This sequence comes from Monodelphis domestica, assembly GCF_027887165.1. Taxonomy (NCBI): domain Eukaryota; kingdom Metazoa; phylum Chordata; class Mammalia; order Didelphimorphia; family Didelphidae; genus Monodelphis; species Monodelphis domestica. The sequence continues at coordinate 575,442,279 of NC_077227.1, read as the reverse complement.
AAAGTTACAGATTTAAACCCTGAGTTGTCAAAATCCTACCCTTACAAAACTATATAACACAATATTTTAAAGTCAGAATGGGCTCAATTATAAAAGGAGATTACATGTCATAAAGGAAGGAAGGAAGGAAGGAAGGAAGGAAGGAAGGAAGGAAGGAAGGAAGGAAGGAAGGAAGGAAGGAAGGAAGGAAGGAGGGAGGGAGGGAGGGAGGAGGGAGGGAGGGAAGGAAGGAAGGAAGGAAGGAAGGAGGAAGGAAGGAAGGAAGGAAGGAAGGAAGGAAGGAAGGAAGGAAGGAAGGAAGGAAGGAAGGAAGGAAGGAAGGAGGGAGGGAGGGAGGGAGGGAGGGAGGGAAGGAAGGAAGGAAGGAAGGAAGGAAGGAGGAAGGAAGGAAGGAAGGAAGGAAGGAAGGAAGGAAGGAAGGAAGGAAGGAAGGAAGGAAGGAAGGAAGGAGGGAAGGAGGAAGGAAGGAAGGAAGGAAGGAAGGAAGGAAGGAAGGAAGGAAGGAAGGAAGGAAGGAAGGAAGGAGGAGGGAGGGAGGGAGGGAGGGAAGGAAGGAAGAAGGAAGGAAGGAAGGAAGGAAGGAAGGAAGGAAGGAAGGAAGGAAGGAAGGAAGGAAGGAAGGAAGGAAGGAAGGAGGAGGGAGGGAGGGAGGGAGGGAGGGAGGGAAGGAAGGAAGGAAGGAAGGAAGGAAGGAAGGAAGGAAGGAAGGAAGGAAGGAAGGAAGGAAGGAGAGGAAGGAAGGAAGGAAGGGAGGGAGGGAGGGAGGGAGGGAAAGAAGGGAGGAGGGAAGGAGGGAGGGAGGATGGAAAGGAAGGAAGCAAGCAAGGGAGCAGGGAAGGAAAGAAGGAAGGAAAGAAGTAAGCAAGCAAGGGAGGAGGGAAGGAAAGAAGCAAGAAAGCAAGGGAGGAGGAAGGGAGGAAACAAGCAAGCAAGGGAGGAGGGAGGAAAGGAAGGAAGGAAGGAAGGAAGGAAGGAAGGAAGGAAGGAAGGAAGGAAGAAGGAAGGAAGGAAGGAAGGAAGGAAGGAAGGAAGGAAGGAAGGAAGGAAGGAAGGAAGGAAGGAAGGAAGGAAAGGAGGAGGAGGGAAGGAAGGAGGGAAGGAAGGAGGAAATGAGGGAAGGAGTGAAGAGAGTTAAATTAATTAAGCTTTTCTGCAGGCATTGTCCTAAGCACTTTACAAATATTGAATTCTCATAACAACCCTGGGAGGTAGGTGCTATTAATA